>NC_091367.1:15280309-15295309 GCF_038502225.1 Cherax quadricarinatus
GCAGAAAACAGTTCAGAAGGAGGCTACTAATTTTGCATACGCAGCTGCTGTTACAAAATGTACTTCCTGTGACAGGTTGAATATGCGTATTCCCATAACTTTCTCCTTGTATGTTGCTTGACATACCTCTCTGCCTCTCCTCCCGGGCTGTAGCCTGTGTCTAGTCTACCCTATCATCTTTCCTAAATAATTTATTCTTTTCAGGATTTAGTTAGTGTCATCAAGCCTTCACATCTTTTGTTTGTCTTTCTCATTGATTTCAGATCATTGGTAAACATTAGTAAGCAAGATGAAATATTCTGCAGAAGGTCTTTCGGACATATTACGAAAAGTGTGGATCCCAACACACGGCTTTGGGCACTCCACTCTTCATTTTTAAAACCGATTCTTAATCTCTTTTCTCTCTCTCTCTCTCTCTCTCTCTCTCTCTCTCTCTCTCTCTCTCTCTCTCTCTCTCTCTCTCTCTCTCTCTCTCACACACACACACACACACAGTTTTAGGCCAGCAGGGAAGTTTATTATACTAGAGAACGCAGTAGAAACTTGAATTGTTAGAAGATTTCAACGTAAACACGACAGAGATGAAGCTACTGAGAGAGAGAGTTATGATATTGGCTTAACAGAGGAAACTCAAATCCTGCAAACTCAGCTAGGTAAATACACACACGCACATACACACCATGCTTACATGGACGTACAATGTACACAATGTCCACACAGCTTACTTCATGCACGTACATACAGTTAATACACATAAAATATGCACTAGTACGTTCATGGTGTACAGAATGAACAAACGTTTGTGCAAACAATGCTGACACATGCACGTACGAACACGTACATGCTCCACGGACCTTCACCTTGTTACCACTGAGGATGACCATGATTATGATGCTCTGTACTTACCCACCTACCGCAACTCTCTGCTGTTTGTCACTCGTAAGTGACTACGAGAGTGCAAGTTTGTGGTACACACGAATGTATGCGAGCGGGAGAACGTAAGAATTTAAGTACGTGTGTGTGTGTATTCACTGCTTAGCTGTACTCGCCTAGTTACTATTTTTTGCAAGGGACTATTCATTGTTGCGGATACAGCCTGGCGACTGTTTTTCGACTCTGTTGATTTCTGGCCTCCAGAGTGCCATCATATCTACTCATCCAGTTTGTTCACTACCCTGAAATCGAAGAGGTAAATCACGGAACGGGTGGGGGTTCGAACCCATGGCGAGTGAGTCTTACAACTAAGAGGCCAGTACGTTAACCACTCGGCCAGCTGGCTCAAAATCACACCCGTTCCGTGGCTTGTGATCGTGTTATTACAACTTCGTAAACCGAAGAAATATCGTATTTTCCGGCATATAAGGCGCGCCTCTTCCCACAAAAAGTCTTGGAAAATATGCCTACGCTTATTTTCTCTAGGGTTTATCGATAGTTTCAAGTATTTTGCATGTCATAATCATATCCCCCCTGGCTATCCCTTCTTCCAGTAATCAGGTTCAGCTTATTCTCCCCCTAAAGTGCACGTTACTTAGACATAGGATTAATCTGATTAAATACGTTTACACATTTTGAGGTTAGTCAGGTGGGGTGGGGGGGTTAACGCTGGTTCTTCGTACTCTAAGATGAGTTTGGGAAATTTTGTGTACGTAATCCTAAAGATTCTTTTTATTTAGAGAAGTCTTAATATTACCCACTAAAACCTTCCTCCCCGTGAAGGTTGTGAAGAATGTGGGAGTATGGAGAGAATGACTGGATAATGGTCACTGATGTGGGACGTGAGTCTCACCGTCTCGCTCCATCGTTCTAAACACTGTGGATGACACAGATATAGACAGATAAAATCTAGTTCTCCAGCCTCCGGTCTTCAGGTGTTTTCTCCCTCACATAATAGCTCAAAATGGTCACGTTTTGACGGAAAAATGTTCAATAAACTCGGCAACTCTCTTAGTGGAAAAATGTTTCTGACTGATGTTAGAGATGAGAAGAATGATTATATTGAATAAGAATGATTTTGAATAAGAATGATCATTATAGAATAAGAAAAGTAGTGAGACAAGGAAACAAAAAGAGTTATTTTTAAAGATATAGTTAGAGAAACTAAGAAAATGATAGAGGAAATAAAGATTGGAGACGTTTAAGAGTGTGTAAAAGACGCCAAGAAAAATTTGAGAAACACAAAATAAGAAAAATGCTTAGTCAGAAAGGATGATGATGGCGATGGTGATGATGATAAAGAACAATAACACACTAAAGAAACTAACAACGAAGAGTAATACACAGGAGAAACTAACAATGAAGAACGACACAAAGAAAAAACTATGAAGAACAAAACAAAGGAGAAACCAACAGTGAAGAACAACACAAAGGAGAAACCAACAGTGAAGAACAACACAAAGAAGAAACCAACAGTGAAGAACAACACAAAGAAGAAACCAACAGTGAAGAACAACACAAAGAAGAAACCAACAGTGAAGAACAACACAAAGGAGAAACCAACAGTGAAGAACAACACAAAGGAGAAACCAACAGTGAAGAACAACACAAAGCAAAAAATAACAGTGAAGAACACAAAAAAAACTAGCAATGAAGAACAAGACAGACAGGAGACTAACCGTGTTGAGCAAAAAACAACGAAGAACAACACGTGGAAACTATCAATAAAGAACAGCACACAAAAGTGAAGAGGAACAGCATACAGAACAAACTAACGTAGAATAAAATAAATATTCTCTCTCTCTCTCTCTCTCTCTCTCTCTCTCTCTCTCTCTCTCTCTCTCTCTCTCTCTCTCTCTCTCTCTCTCTCATCACCACTCATTTTTAGTGACTATTGGCAGCATGAGAAGTTGAGATAGATTTGAATCTACCTTCCACTGAAGTACATTAATACATGTCTTCCACTGGAGTACATTAATACATGTCTCCCACTGGAGTGCATTAATACCTGCCTTCCACTGGAGTGTATTAATACCTACCTCCCACTGGAGTACATTAATACCTGCCTTCCAGTGGAGTACATTAATGCCTGTCTTCCACTGGAGTACATTAATACCTGCCTTCCAGTGGAGTACATTAATGCCTGTCTTCCACTGGAGTGCATTAATACCTGCCTTCCACTGGAGTACATTAATACCTGCCTTCCAGTGGAGTACATTAATGCCTGTCTTCCACTGAAGTACATTAATACCTGCCTTCCACTGAAGTACATTAATACCTGCCTTCCACTGGAGTACATTAATACATGTCTTCCACTGGTGTGCATTAATACCTGCCTTCCATTGAGCTACATTGGATAAATTAGTGTGTGCAGTGAAAGGAAGATGGGAAATAAAGATGAAAGTTGTATGAACTGATGGATGAAGTGGAGATAGAGATGGTGGTTGTGACAGAGGTGGTTGTGACAGAGGTGGTTGTGATAGAGAT
Organism: Cherax quadricarinatus; assembly: GCF_038502225.1. Classification (NCBI taxonomy): domain Eukaryota; kingdom Metazoa; phylum Arthropoda; class Malacostraca; order Decapoda; family Parastacidae; genus Cherax; species Cherax quadricarinatus. Next base: position 15,283,730 of record NC_091367.1, read on the forward strand.
GGTTGTGATAGAGGTGGTTGTGTTAGAGGAGGAAGAAAATAAAGCTGAGAAGAAACACAACAACTAAAATTTATACACGAGGAAGCAAATGAGGAGAATTTTAAGGAGATGGAAATCCTAATAAGGATGAGAGGAACAAGAAATATTCTGGCGAGTACATACGAGTACAAGAGTACATTAGAGTACATTGGAAAGACAGATAATGTCGTGGGTAAAAATGGGGGGTCTAAAGGACTGCATAAATAGACACCCTCTTGTTCTGGTAGCAGTTTATGTACTAATATCTGCGTCTGCCAAGTTAATATTCTATTTGTAAGTTAATTCAGGTACAGGTACATATGAATACAGTTACATAAATTATCATACATATGTGTAGATTACCTAGGATAACCCAAGAAAGTCAGAGGTTAGGTTAGGTAAGGTTTATCAGGAAACAGGACAAGTGTTTCCTGACGTTGGTCTTAGTTACATAAAGACCCGATACTGGAGCTTTTGGTAACCTAACTGAGACCTTCCATTAGCATACCGGTCCACCCCTTTAAGTATTAATGGTTATTATTATAACTATTTAAAGAAAAAGGTCAGAAAAGTGATTGACTACCCACCATGAGAGGCTTGGGAGTGTATAAATATGAAAAGGTCAGACGGTTGTTACACTCTTGATATGGTGTGAGTTGGTCAGCTAAACTGATTATTGTATTGTGATCGTGAGTTTCTCTGGCTTTGAGGCCGCTGAGAATAGTGGTTGTTGTCAGTATTGGTATTGTTAACATGTCAGAATGGTGGTTGGTGGTTGTGGTTGTAGCAACACGGAGCAGTGAAGTAACAATGGAGGTGATGGTGGTGGTAGTAGGATGGAACAATAGTGGTGGCAGCAGAGTGGTAATAGTGGTAGCAGGGGTGGTAGTGGTGGTGTCAACGATCTTTCTCTTCCACTCTTGTTTACTTCCTCTCGGGTTTTCTTCTCTACCTTCTTCATTTCTTTATCACTAATAATAAAATATGAGTAAATTAAAAAAATAGACTTGAACTTAAAAATTCTAAGAGGTTCTCCTTCTATATTATAAAACACACACACACACACACACACACACACACACACACACACACACACACACACACACACACACACACACACACACACACACACACACACACACGCCACGGTGCCCCGTGGCCTGGTGGCAAAAGCTCTCGCTTCACACGGTGAGTGTCCGGGTTCGATTCCCGGCGAAGGGGTGGAAATATTAGATGTGTTTCCTTAAAGAGGTTGTCTATGTTCACCCATCAGTAAAATGGGTACCTGGGTGTTAGTTGACTGGTGTGGGTCGCATCCTGGGACAAAACTGATCTAATTTGCCCGAAATGCTCAGCATAACAAGCGGCTTTCTATATTGTAGTATGTCATTGACGTCACCTAAGACTGTATACCTTGTACATGTACTTGTACTAAATAATGATATAATTATTATTAACATCAGTCTTACAGGTAATCAGTTCCTCACCCCTCACTAGGCCTGTTGTGACTCTCCCGGCCTCCTTCCCTCTTTATCAAGCTATTTTTTCAACTAATTACTATTAAGACATACTTCAGCTGAAATTACTTCAGAAATAAACTGGCATTAAAAGGAGAAGGTCTGTCTTATCAACCTGTCAGCCAGACATGAGCTGAGGATCTCAGCGGGAAGTACAGGCACTCTTAGTCTGACTCAAGCAGCCTCCAGAAAATCTGAAGATTTTATCAACATTTCTGATTGTTGGATCTACCTTTTATTTCTACTGTCTTGGCTGTTTAATGCTCTTGTAAAAAATCATCTTGAAGGCAGAGAGAAGGAAGTGGGGAAAGAGTCTCGAGAGAGAAGCTTATGGTTAGTGATAATCTGGGTGGAAAGTTGATAGCAGTGAATGCCTTGCCAGGAGCGGTTTGACCTCTCACTTCTTGACCACCACTACCACCACCATCTCCACCCCACTACCACCACAGCCAGACACGCCAACACTATCTCCTCAACCAGATACGTTAACACCATCTCCACCACTAGATACACCAACACCATCTTCGCCACCAGACACACCAACACCATCTCCGCCACCAGACACACCAACACCATCTCCACCACCAGACACACCAACACCATCTCCACCACAAGACACACCAACACCATCTCCACCACCAGACACACCAACACCATCACCACCACCAGACACACCAACACCATCTCCATCACTAGACACACTAGACACACCAACACCTCGAGCAGCAACACCACTACCACTTCCTCCACCACCACCACCACTTCCTCCACCACCATCCCCACAATCACCGTCAAAACTACTTTTCCTCCATGATTATACAGCTTCATTTGACGTATAATCATATTAATTTGCAAAAATTGTGTGTGTACACACTCTCCTAGTTGTACTCGCCTAGTTGTGGTTGCAGGGGTCAAGTCACAGCACCTGGCCCCGCCTCTTTACTGGTCGCAACTAGGTCATTCTCCCTGCTCCATGAGTATTATCATGCCTCTTCTTAAAGCTATGTATGTATCCTGCCTCCATTACATCACTTCCCAGGCTGTTTCATTTCCTGACAACTCTGTCTCAAGAAATACTTTCTAACATCCCTGTGATTCGTCTAAGTCTTCAGCTTCCAATTGTGACCCCTTATGATGTGTCCCATCTCTGGAACATCCTGTCTCTGTCCACTTTGTCGATTCCTCTCAGTATTTTATATGTCGTTATCATATTCCCCCCTCTCTATCCCCTGTCCTCCAGTGTCGTCAGATCGATTTCGTAGGACATACCCCTTAGCTCCGGGACTAGTCTCATTACAAACCTTTGCACCTCCTTTAATTTCCTAAAGTGCTTGGCTAGGTGTGGGTTCCAGACTGGAGCTGCATACTACGGTATAGGCCTGACGTAAGCGGTGTACAGGGTCCTGAACGATTCCTTATTGAGATATCGGAATGTGTGTATGTGTGTATGTCCATATCCATCTCTTCCTGTGATGAATGGATATGTCATTCATCATCTTGTGTGTACTGCATAACATTATTGCTACCATGTCTTTTCTGTCTCTCATAGAGAGAAGGAGAGAGAGACCGGGAATATATATAAATATTTGCCTATATACAAAGCACAGGTATACACACAGACAGGCAAACGAACATTATGAGACACACAAAAAACCCATGATACAACATTCAGATACTAAATATTTCAAGATTTAGTCGCCCAAGTGGCTAATTTGCGGTGCACCCCATAGTCTTCCTGTGCACTGCGGTGTAACGGTATGTAAATACACTAAAGATATAAGAACTAGGTCTCAAAGGGTTAATAGGAGGATATCTGCATAAATAGTGTATATTTACAACTGGTACTTCATCTGTTATAACAAATTAATGACATTTGCTTAAAATGTTTGGTATTTTATTTACATGAACGAGATATGCTGATACATCACAAAGAACATAAGTTGTTATAATATCTCTTTGTTTCTCAATAAGTGGACAACCAATGTCATCTATTTTGAAAAGAGTGACCAAAAGGTTGACCACATACTTTGAGTTTAGTTTGATCATCTGTGTCTACCAAACTGCCAGAAGCACTTGTAACTAAGCCAAAGCCTAGTTGCTACCATATCAGTTTGTTTACTGTGCAAGATGCTCCGTAAATGATGTCATTGTGAGTTGTAGACCTACTCAGGCTTCTAACTGTATTCCTGTGACATCCAGATCTATTATTTGCTTCTCTCCTAATATCTCTTAAAAGTTGAAACAAATGCTTATATTAATTTTCTTCCTTGGACTCATCATGCATTGAATTCACAAGAAATGTACATTAATTCTTTTCTGTCTGATATTTTTGATATACCAAGCTTCTCCACTGAGTATGTTGTTAGTCGTAATGCGATTCAGAAATGATCAGTCACGGTGTTATAAATTAGTTTTAAGTGTTGCTTGGATGCCAAGAAAATCGGTTCGCAGTGCAGCAGCCTAGCTGTTAATTATGCCTAACTCAGCAACTTTGCTCATAATAATTATCTAGGGAGGTAGTAACACGAGGAGAAGAAGCACTGCAGTAGACTCTTGTTCAGATCCATTTGTTTATATAATTTGTAACATATTCTTTCTAAGTTAAGCAAGAAATGTAATCTTGTGCAGTTGTCATTGCAACTGATTTAAGAAAGGGACACCTACCAATGAGCTACTTTGGAGGAGTTTTAAGATTTGTGATGTTTAATTAGTACAGCTGCTACGGAGGGCTAAAATGCTCTTGTTGTCTCAAATGTTACAGTTCGCGCAGGTTATAATAGTTAATGTAATTACATGTTTCCACAAATATACTGAGATTTGTGTTTATTTAGTTTGAGATATTTAGCAATTTTTATGGTGACTGTGTCTAGTTCAATTCTTAGCATTTGAATATCAAGTACGGTGTTAATCTCAATTATCCTATCACTGATTTTAGGAATCCTAAACTCCTTCCTTATATTAAAGACCCTGGTAAATTTGGGACATCCAGGAACAATTGTTAGAGCTTCGTTCTGCATGAAAACTAAGGACCGTAGAGAATATTCTTTAGTTAATATTAACATAGGCACAGCATAATCAATTAACGATTTAATATTGGCTGTGTACATTATTCTCGCTCTTCTTACTTGAGGATTATAGTTAAGGATGTGGTCAGCAACAGTTTTGAGAGCATTTAGCCTGTTTTTGCATTTCTTATTTGTGGTATGGTGGACTTATTGAAGGGTACGTTTGCAAGATCACCAAGTTATCTGTTAGATTAAACATAAGTGGTGTGTTCACAATGCAAACAAATGGACGAGGCACACCGTTTGCCTCGTCCATTAAAACTTGTGTTTATGGTCAGTGTGTCTGATGCTAACTACTCAGTGTATAGAAATATGTATCTACTCCCCTTCAGACTTCACTTAAATGTGGAACGCCTAAATAGTAGCTTTCCCTCGTCTCTGGAAGGGGTACAATTATTCTCACGAAAATGGGTTAGGCAAATATTTTTGTTAGTGGGTTTCGGTATGAGAAGGACTTGCCTAGTATGGGCCAGTAAGCCTGCTGCAGTGTTCTCCCTCTGTTATATTTTTTTACTAATTAAACTTCAAGATGAATCACACTCATTTTCTTCTGCCCTGTTGAGCTACCAGCTTAGCTTAGAGGTGCTTGCTTAAGCGGGACATTTAGAGCATTTTGAAAAGCATTAATTGCCGTATTTTCCGGCATATAAGACGCAATGTTGTCCCCACAAAAAGTCGTGGAAAATCACCCTGCTCCTTACATGCTCATCAAGGTAGAGGAGGTAAGCATTTTTTACGCTTTAGCGTGAAGTATCAAGATCATTAGCCCTTGAGTATGAATAGTGATTTACCGTTATGATGTTTCTGCCCTGCGCCTTATATTCCAGAAAATACGATAATACGTTAAAGAGCGTGAAGCTGAGATCAGAAAGCTCTGAGCGTAACGCTGACCCAATCACAGCTCAATCCGCTACCTGCAAATCTGTCTTCTCTCAACGAGGTGCAAGAAATTCTAGTGTCGAACATTTGACCAGTTTTTTCCGAAAAAGAAATTCCTACGTAGAACATTTGATCATTTTTTTTCACTTATTCATGCAATATACTATAATAAACTGATATTATATGCAGACGTATAATTGAGACTCAGATATACTTGAGTTTGACATCCGTGTATTTTGTGAATGGAAGTTTTAATAGTCCGACAAGTTGATAAATGAGATACTTGTTTAATATTTGTTTTGATTTTCTGGAAACATTTCGCCAGCTAGTGGCGTCTTCAGTCCAATGCAGAGAATGAGGAAGATGAGTAATCAGTCCCTCAGCCTGGAATCGATGTGTTCAAGCCATCAATGTTGTCAAGATTGATGGATTGAATACATCCACTTCAGGTTGAGGGGCTGATTACTTCAAACTCCTTATCTTCAAGGTCCCTGTCAATCCTGTCAGGGTCGCTGTCATCCCTGTCAAGGAGTCGAGGTCGTTGTGAACCCTATCAAGGAGTCAAGGTAGCTGTCATCCCTATCAAGGAGTCAAGGTCGCTGTCATCCCTATCAAGGAGTCAAGGTAGCTGTCAACCCTGTCAAAGAGTCAAGGTAGCTGTCATCCCTATCAAGGAGTCAAGGTAGCTGTCATCCCTATCAAGGAGTCAAGGTAGCTGTCATCCCTATCAAGGAGTCAAGGTAGCTGTCATCCCTATCAAGGAGTCAAGGTAGCTGTCATCCCTATCAAGGAGTCAAGGTAGCTGTCATCCCTATCAAGGAGTCAAGGTAGCTGTCAACCCTGTCAAAGAGTCAAGGTAGCTGTCAACCCTGTCAAAGAGTCAAGGTAGCTGTCATCCCTATCAAGGAGTCAAGGTAGCTGTCATCCCTATCAAGGAGTCAAGGTAGCTGTCATCCCTATCAAGGAGTCAAGGTAGCTGTCAACCCTGTCAAAGAGTCAAGGTAGCTGTCATCCCTATCAAGGAGTCAAGGTAGCTGTCAACCCTGTCAAAGAGTCAAGGTAGCTGTCATCCCTATCAAGGAGTCAAGGTAGCTGTCAACCCTGTCAAAGAGTCAAGGTAGCTGTCATCCCTATCAAGGAGTCAAGGTAGCTGTCATCCCTATCAAGGAGTCAAGGTCGCTGTCAACCCTGTCTAGAAGTCAAGGTCACTCTCAGTCTTGTCAAGGTCACCGTCAGCGCTGCCAAGGAGTCAAGGTCACTGTCAGCCTTACTGGTACAGCGCTTCTTCCTAAATATAATAACAAAAATAAGCAGAAGAAACAAAAACAACAACAACATCAACAAACAGAACAAGAAGAACATCAAGAATAACATGACAGTTAAGACACATGTGCAACATCTGGATATCTTTATTGTAGACGTTTCGCGCATCAGTGGCTTTATCAATACAGATTCTAGGACATAATTAGAAGACAGTAAAGCTATATATAGTTCTATATAGTTCTTCTATCTTCTAATTATGTCCTAGAATCTGTATTGATAAAGCCACTGATGCGCGAAACGTCTACAATAAAGGTATCTAGATGTTGCACATGTGTCTTAACTTTCACATTGTCGGTATTTTATACCTTTCTTACACTTACAATATTGTTGAAACGTTTCGCCTACACAGTAGGCTTCTTTACTCAAATATTTGACTGACGAAACCTACTGTGTAGGCGAAACGTTTCCTTAATAAAGATTCCCATATGATGCATAACTGTCTAATTCTTCAACTTATCAGTTTTCTAAATCATTATATTATATATGTGTATTGTTCCAGTTACAGTATTGTGCCTTTTTGCTCTTTTTCAGTTAAAAAGGTTTACCTTCAAGATGAGCCTGGCCCATGGCCGGGCTCCGGGAGTAGAAAAACTCTCAAAACTCATCAAAGGTATATCAAAGGTAAGACAGCGCCAAACAGCGAAGAACAGGAAGAACAGAAAGCATCGTAGATAAGTGGGTCAGCGAGTAAGTTTTTATTTTTTATTATTTAATTTGTTTTGAGAGGACATATTGTAGGTGAGTACAGATAATTAGGTACTATTACATCTCCACCTTAAGAAATACATTAAAATATACATAACAGACTACTTTAAAACTTAAGAAATTGAAAGAACTAAGGAACTGAAAAGACAAAACACGCAGGTAAACATACGGATGTAGTGTATATTAATAAAAACACATATTTACCGCAGGTGTTTGCGTCAGCTGGACATCTGGCCTCCCAGTTTTCTATCACCATAGCTCTGGAAATAGAGAAAGCTGCCATGTTTGCTGGATGCTAGCAACACTTCAACTACGTGCGCGCCTTCGATGCAATTTTCCTTCGTCAACAGATTTAAGGATGCCAGCGAGAGTTATGGCAAGTAAAGAATGATCTTGTTTATTTTGCCAAATTGGATATATCGGTAATGTGCTGCTAATCTATTGAATATAATAGGTACACAGTGGGGGCAAGAACTGGCTATGTTTCCCTTTCATTATTCACCACACAGGATGGGTTATATATATTGTTGTGAAATCTGTCGGCCCGAACTGGAAGACTTTAGTCAGGTAATGAAGATATCATCAGACATTCCGTTACATGAAGAACTAGATACATGTGCGACAACTGGGTAGCTTTACTAGCAGACGTTTCGCCATCCAGTGGCTTTATCAATACACTACATGGAGAAATGTTGCACATTGTATATCGTTGATATGCAGCATTCCGCTCATATTTATCAGCTACGACTGCCTCAAAGGTTTCGATCCAACAGTGGTTTAGAACTACACAACCCGCACATAGAAGCTTATGACGATGTTTCGGTCTGACTTGGACCATTTACAAGTCACACAAACGCACGAAGGTGAGGGAACCAGTATATATAAGAGAGAAGGACAGGAACGGGACAAAAAGAGGGAGAAAGAAGGAGGAGAAGTAGTGGTAGAGGTAATGCTGGTAGTGGAAGTAGTAGTAGAAGAACTAAAGTAACTATTTGTGAAATATCGTCACCTAGGATATCCTTTACCATGATAAATTAGACACATGTGCAACGCCTCAAACTACTCCTGTTCTTCACCATTCTCCTTCATATGGACTGATGAAGCCACTGTGTGGCGAAACATTTCCTCTTTAAAGATACCCAAGTGTTGCACATGTGTCTAATTTATCAACTTGTCGGTTCTCTGAACCATTTGTCTACATTTGTCTACAATCCGTTACCATACACGGGAGGGAGAGTGAGTTTAAATGCAGGAGACGACGTGTAAGGGTGGAGTGGGCAGGAGGAAGAGACGTTGAATTACTGATTTTAGATTTTTAGATTTTGCCACAGAAGTGGCCTAGGAACTAGGCCCCAAAAGGGTTAACAGGTGTACATATGGGGTTTATATTTATCTGCATATTTACAGTTCACTTATCTGTTACAAGCAAATTTAGGAAATTTGCTTAGTATATCTGGTATCTTATTTTCATTAATAAGATATCAATTTTCATTGAATTATTGAGCATTCGCTGGTGGGTCGTATTTTGTGAGAGGGTAAACCTACATGGGTTATTTAGCGTCAGGAGTGTTGAAGGCTCGATCTTCCGTTTAGTTACACATTAATCTTTGATCTGTCAGGCTAACCTGTGTGCATTTTTATAATCTTGTACGAGAGTCGTTGAGAGAGCAAGCGAGAGAGCCAGCTGACAAGACAAACAGCTAACATGAGAGCCAGTTAGCGGAAGGACCAGCTAGAGTGACGGCCAGATAGAATGAGAGCCAGGTCGTGAGAAAGTCTGTTAATAAGAGTCAACTAGTGAGGTTAGCCAGATCTAGACAGCCAGCCAATTAGAAAGAGAACCAGCTAGTAAGAGTAAGCTAGCGAGAGAAACAAGAGAGCTGAGAGCGGTTACAGCGCTGCGCTGAGAGTGAAGGTGAGAGAGTCACGGTCACGGATGGAAGGCAGCTGCTCATCTTCACATGCACTACAGTCTTCCCACACTAGTGAAAGTGGAATGACTGCTTCAATTGTTTACTGCCTTCACGACTATTATCACTGCTGTTTCAGCTATTGCTATCACTGTCACAACTATTTCAGCTACTACCACCATTATTTCTACTGTTTCAGCAACTACGACCATTATCTCGACTATTACAGCTACTACCACCATTATCTCTACCATTTCAGCTACTACCACCATTATCTCTACCATTTAAGCTACTACCACTATTATCTCTACCATTTCAGCTACTATCACCATTATCTCTACCACTTCAGATACTACCACCATTATCTCTACTATTTCAGATACTACCACTAATATCTCTACCATTTCAGATACTACCACTATTGGTGTGCGCCGAGTACGTTGCAGTTTATTTGGCTTACATCAAACACCGATTCGTGCATACGAATGGGGTCTTAGTCATATGATGACGCTAGTGGAGCTTTTGGTCATCTGACTGAGGCCTTCCCCCAGCTTACCGGTCCACCCCCTTAAAAATTTATAATTTTTACCATTTAAACCGGTTAAACTTACAATCAGATTAGAGTTTAAAAGCTTATATTTTTACTTTCTAGACGAGCCAAACTTGCAAATAGGTTAGAGTAAATCAGAGAATGGGGATAGTTTAAAACCTATGGCCTGTGAATTTTGGGACTCGCTTGTCATAGGTTCAAATTCCACCCTTTCTGGAATTTGTTTGCAATCGTGTTATGATTTCGTTAGTCAGGATAGTGTAGTTTGCATTAGGGGCCCCCACTACTCTGATTCACTGTCTAGTTCTATTATCAATCGAATGAGAACTTGCTCCTAGTCGAATTGATGTTATGCTGGCAAACCTGACTGTGGGCAATACTACTACTACTACTACTACTACTACTACTACTACTAATAATAATAATAATAATAATAATAATAATAATAATAATCTTTATTTCTGCAAGTACATGATACAAATTATACAGACCATAACTGACATCAATGATATATTATATAGAAAGCCCCTGGTTATGCAGAGCATTTCGGGAAACTTAGGTTAATTTTGTCCCCAGGATGCGACCCACATCAGTCAGCAAACACCCAAGTATGTAGTAGCTGCTAGGTGAACAGGGACAGCAGGTGTCTCAAGGAAACACACCCAAAGTTTCCACCCGTACCTGGGGTCAAACTACCGAAACTCAATGTGGGCTGAATGCGCTACCAACCAAGCTACGGGACACCGCAAGGCTGGTCGAGTACACTTACAATACTCGTTTATCTTGAGGTGTAAAACCGACTGCCGTGATTGACTCTTTGCTTTCTCGCTCGTTGTCATTTGGCTGATTTATTGCACTCTTGTACACATTGTATATATATTAGTGAAGGGAATATGCGGGCACTAACACCCTCACCTTTCGTGTTTGCATTTGCCTTTGTTTGCTGGTTGATTGTTCTTTGTCTGGAGACTTGATTTACTGCCAGGTACAACTAGGCTTTCTACTTAACATTATTACAAATAAGACTAATATTTTTAATGTTAATTCTACTACTACTACTACAACAACTACTTTTACTATTACTATTATTACTACTATTACAACCACTACTAAATATTATTACAAGTGCAACTAATATTACTACTACTACTAATACTAGTTCTACCATCATCTTTACAACTGCTTCTATGGGTACCAGTTTCAACCACCATTAACTAAAACCTTTAAGCTTTAACCACTTACGAAGAGAAGCAGTAGCATACTGGCCATGATGCTGACCCCTTAACTAAGGTCAGGTGCAGTCAAGCTTGATGTCAGGTCAGACCAGACAGTGCACCAGATAAGGTCATGGATTAAATCTGACAATTTACTGGGAAAGGTAAGGCATTATCCCTGACAGTTTTTCTGGACAGGTCTACCGAGGGTCAGCGCCTCCGCGACCCAGTCCTTGACTAGCTTCCCGGTGGATCAGGGCCTGATCAACCAGGCTGTTACTGATGGCCGCACACTGTCAGGCAGATCGGGCATAGATCTTGACTAAGTACGGCAATGGTCAAGCAACCGCAGAAAGAAAGTTAGGGTCAAGAGAGAGGTTAAGATTGCTTGTCTTTCTT
>NC_091367.1:15300309-15305309 GCF_038502225.1 Cherax quadricarinatus
AGATATTTTTGTTAGCGGGTATGGGTTTGAGAAGGACCTGCCTAGTATGAGCCAGTAGGCCTGTTCCAGGGCTCCTTCTTTCTTACGTTCATAGAGTCAAGGGGTGAAGATGCTCCCAACAACAGTGTTGTGATGCATGATAATGTACGGATGTACTGTACAGGAATTCAAATTCGTTTCACGTTATTTAGAATATTAATCTCTCTCTCTCTCTCTCTCTCTCTCTCTCTCTCTCTCTCTCTCTCTCTCTCTCTCTCTCTCTCTCTCTCTCTCTCTCTCTCAGGAAACGGAGATTACAAGGAAATATTCAAACATTAAAGATACTAATTGCCTTTGACACAAACTCGAAGAATTGTTTGAATTATTAAATGAGTCCGCAGGTTCAAAACAATGGAGTGAAACTGCCAGGCAGAAGATTCAACACGAACGTATGTATGTTTTTGTAATAAAATTAATCAACACGAACGTATGTATGTTTTTGTAATAAAATTAAATCATAATGGAATAAACTTTGAGCTGAAGTTGCAAAGGCGCAAACAATAGTCATTTAAGAATAATCTGAAGTCAGGTAAGACACAAAGGCAAGAGTTAGGCAACTTTATTCCGAAACGTTTCGCCTACACATTAGGCTTCTTCAGTCGAATACAGAAAGTAGGCAGGAACATTTTGTATTCGACTAAAGAAGCCTACTGTGTAGGCGAAACGTTTCGGAATAAAGTTGCCTAACTGTTGCCTTTGTGTCTTGCCTACCAACCTGTCGGTATTGTATACCATTTTGATATTCAATCTGAAGTCGGTGGATTCTTGATGTTCGGCAGCTGAATCAGGACGATCAGTTGATAACGAGGCGACCGAGTTATAATACAGTAGCAGTGGTAGAAGCAGATAGTTACGTTAGCCATTGTAGAAGTGATGGTAACCAGAGGCAACACCGTGATAATGGTATACAATACCAACAAGTTGATAAGCACAACACATACGCAACACTTAGATGTCTATATTCCGAAATGTTGATGACCACCGCAAAACTACGTCTTTAAGGGTGATGGAGTGATTACAACGTTTTTACATATCTACCGCTTCTGCTGCCGCCTCTGTATTCGACTGAAGAAGCCTACTGTGTAGGAGAAACGTTTCGGAACAAGGATATCTAAATGTTGCACATGTGCCTTACCATCATAAGCAGAACCTTTGGTTTACACAGCTCCGTGAGTGACATTGAGTTAACACAGGTAGTTAACACAGGTAGTTAACACAGGTAGTTAACACAGGTAGTTAACACAGGTAGTTAACACAGGTAGTTAACACAGGTAGTTAAAATAGAATAGTATCAGTTAAGGACAGGTAGTTGTAATCAATGCCTTTTATCTACTTCCACCTTTCCTGTAAATTTCATGCCATTTCTCCATTATGATGTGGTATTTTATCTCCGGTTTTCAGACGGTAGTGGCTAAAGGGAGTGGAGGGTAGGGAGAGAGCCTTCTGCTATACTATCCTGCCTCAGACATCCGGATTATGCATAAAAATAAACCTTAGCAGGTAGCCTAGATGGAACTCCCATGTCTTCTGGCATTTGATTTTCTATTTCTCTCTCTCTGTCTGTCTGTCTGTCTCTCTCTCTCTCTCTCTTCTCACACACACACACACACACACACACACACACACACACACACACACATACACACACACACACACACACACACACACACACACACACACACACACACACATAATCAAAACATCACAGTCACACAGTAACTTTTCCCCATTTATTGGATTGACTTTTTAGAGAGATCTTATCAGTCTCTGTCATTTCACGAATGAATGGGTTATGGAAAGTGAATGGGTGATTGGAAGTGAGTAAGTGATGGGAAGAGAATAACTGAACTGTAGTGAATGGGTAATCAGAAGTGAATTGGATAAGGGAAAACAAAGGTTCGAAAGGGAACGGAAGCATAGGAGATGGTGTGAATGTTTTCGGAAGTATATATATATATATATATATATATATATATATATATATATATATATATCCAATACACCAGGGAGGAAGGAGGGGCAGCTGCCAGCTTCAGGGAGTCCCAAAAGTCTAGAAAATATGGAGAACTTGCCCATCATTATATGTTTGTTCCCGTAGGCTCAGAGGCCCTTGGCTCATGGGGAAAGAGTGCATCTAAGTTCCTTAAGGAGCCGAGAAAAAAACTCATCAGGGTAACTAGGGATCCCAGGGCAGCTAGTTTTCTGTTCCAGTGACTCAGCGCTGCTGTTCAGAGGGGTAATGCCTGCTGTATTTTGGGCACACGCCCCAGCTCTGAGGAGCTGGATGAGATTTTCGCATTATAATCAGTGACAAACACGTAACAGTATGTGCTAGATTTGTACTAGACATGTATCTCTTAGAGTTCATGTACTGTATGTGCCATCTTTGCATCAGCAATGTATCTCTTAAATTTTCTGTACCATATTACGTAATAAAATATTCCTGTTGGTAAAAAAGAATGAAAAGATGGGGTGGCAGGGAAAGTGGAATATTCAAACGACTTCAGGAAGAAATCCAAATATTCTTCCTCAAAGCCTTTTTATCCACTTCTCCGAGGCTATGGGTCCCACAATTTACACCAGAGGTGAACCCCCATCTATATATATATATATATATATATATATATATATATATATATATATATATATATATATATATATATGTCGTGCCGAATAGGCAGAACTTGCGATCTTGGCTTAAATAGCAACGCTCATCTTGCCATATAGGACAAGTGAAAAATTGTGTATGCAATAATTTCGCCAAAATCATTCTGAACCTAACGAAAAAAATATATTTCACTGTGTTTGTTTGGTATTAAATTATTGTAAACAAATCTAAAATATATTTAGTTGGGTTAGGCTAAAATAAATTGTTCTTGTTATAATAAGGTTAGGTAAGTGCAAAATTATAAATTTTTACATTAACATTAATGAAAAAAATATATCTTTAAACGTATAAGAGAAAATTTTAGAAAGGACTTAATTTTAAATGAGTTCTTGTTAATTGACCAGTTTTACATATTCGGCACGACATATATATATATATATATATATATATATATATATATATATATATATATATATATATATATATATATATATATATATATACACAATGCAGGGTTGTACCTGTGTAGTTTACCAGACGAGCGAGTGACCATCAGTCAACTTTCTCGCTAAGTATATATTTAACACTCGTCTGGCAACACTTGCTGAAGGTGCAAAGGTTGCTCGCCTGCATTGTTACTGAGCAGGAGAAGGTTGATAAGGAAAAGGGGGGGTAAAGGGAAATGAGTGAAGGGGTAAATGAAAGGGGGTAGAAATGTAGCATGTAGGGGGTTAGTAAGATGGGATTAGGGAAAGGTGCTGCGGAAAAGGGCTTGGTAAATATTTAGGGGATATGGTAGGAGGAATTGGGTAGAGGAATGGGTTAAGGGAAGTGAAGGCATAAGAAAGGGGTAAGGAAAAAGGTGCAAGGTGTGTGGGAGGGATTCCACTGTTAAAATCAACTGAATGGTTACCACTGGTTCCTAATACATATAAATATTAAACGTTAAAAGTTAGACGCAGAGTGATGGATGACGCTGCGCATCCAGTATTGTCAACGTCTGAAGAACATGAGCTGGTGTGGAAAATGTGTGTGTGTGTGTGTGTGTGTGTGTGTGTGTGTGTGTGTGTGTGTGTGTGTGTGTGTGTGTGTGTGTGTGTGTGTGTGTGTGTGTGTGTGTGTGTGTGTGTGCATGCGGGCGCGCGCGTCTATGGTCCAGCACATTTAGGAAAATATGTCTGAGGAAAACAGTGAGACAATCGGTTTTAGAGCATAAAATATAATTTGTTGCACAGGCAGAGCGTCTCTGCTTATGAAAAATAAAATTCACAATACCCTGTCACAAATAATCCGAACTTCGAGAAAAAACTTTAAACGACGTATCGGTCCGTCACAAAGAACCGATAAAGATAAAAAACGAGAAGTCACTAATGGTTAATATCCTATTCTTGCTAAGGTCATCTAGTTCCCTATGATCGCTGGTGTTACTCTTTTGATCAAATATAAATAGAAGGCAGTTCATCTAAGAATATATGATGTGGTCACATCAAGACGACTGGTAAGATTATTAGGATTGACGGATGCGGGCACTTGGCTGTGGCAAGGCCTGTCTTGAATGATGTCTTCATTGTCTTGTACACCATTCCTTGTACACCAACCCTGGTTTACAGCAAGACCAATTAATGGGGGTTCTTTGATGGTATTAATTTCATTATAATACTGGCCAGCTCTCAATTTGTCAGTGTAAATAGAGGTGATGGAGCAAGGAACTATTACAGTGTTGACTAGTCTGTAGAGAGTGATGTGTCAGTTGACAGTTAAAATATAATCTTTAAGTTGAGGAAAAGTGGAAATCTTTTACATGTAGCCCTTGCATCTTCTGTCATTGATGTGGTAGTCTTTTCCAAGTTGGGACTAACCCATGTGGATTGCTTGTGAGCTCCTCACTGAAACTGTTGTTGCTACTGGATCTGTGGAAGCATCCAGCTGAATAGTGACTCACGTGAAGCCAGAGTAGTACGTCTAGGCTGCATTATTAGGGCGAACCTCTTATGATGTCAGAATGTTTGGCTTATACACACCTTTCCTTGGCAAGAGGTAAGGGGATGTGGTGAGGCTGTTGAAAGGCTCTAGATCCCGAAAATTTGAGCTATTCTCTCACTATTCGAATCAAAACAGATTAATGGTGAAGGACTCGGATCTATAGGTGCTGGCAACTCTCTCCGTCACCTTATTGCCAGGATGACAATAAGACTTAATCAGGCGTGATGCAGCCCTCACCCAGTAACCTGTTCTGCTGGTTCAGGATTCAGGAAGGCTGAGGCAGCACCTCTCACCTCTTGTGCATACCAGAAGCAGCAGCCCACGCAACATGTGGATACACGAAGCAGCAACTCACGCAACACGTGGATAC
>NC_091367.1:15310309-15327809 GCF_038502225.1 Cherax quadricarinatus
TCAACAGACTTATCCCCCTATAATTTTTGCACTCTCTTTTATCCCCTTTGCCTTTATACAAAGGAACTATGCATGCTCTCTGCCAATCCCTAGGTACCTTACCCTCTTCCATACATTTATTAAATAATTGCACCAACCACTCCAAAACTATATCCCCACCTGCTTTTAACATTTCTATCTTTATCCCATCAATCCCGGCTGCCTTACCCCCTTTCATTTTACCTACTGCCTCACGAACTTCCCCCACACTCACAACTGGCTCTTCCTCACTCCTACAAGATGCTATTCCTCCTTGCCCTATACACGAAATCACAGCTTCCCTATCTTCATCAACATTTAACAATTCCTCAAAATATTCCTTCCATCTTCCCAATACCTCTAACTCTCCATTTAATAACTCTCCTCTCCTATTTTTAACTGACAAATCCATTTGTTCTCTAGGCTTTCTTAACTTGTTAATCTCACTCCAAAACTTTTTCTTATTTTCAACAAAATTTGTTGATAACATCTCACCCACTCTCTCATTTGCTCTCTTTTTACATTGCTTCACCACTCTCTTAACTTCTCTCTTTTTCTCCATATACTCTTCCCTCCTTGCATCACTTCTACTTTGTAAAAACTTCTCATATGCTAACTTTTTCTCCCTTACTACTCTCTTTACATCATCATTCCACCAATCGCTCCTCTTCCCTCCTGCACCCACTTTCCTGTAACCACAAACTTCTGCTGAACACTCTAACACTACATTTTTAAACCTACCCCATACCTCTTCGACCCCATTGCCTATGCTCTCATTAGCCCATCTATCCTCCAATAGCTGTTTATATCTTACCCTAACTGCCTCCTCTTTTAGTTTATAAACCTTCACCTCTCTCTTCCCTGATGCTTCTATTCTCCTTGTATCCCATCTACCTTTTACTCTCAGTGTAGCTACAACTAGAAAGTGATCTGATATATCTGTGGCCCCTCTATAAACATGTACATCCTGAAGTCTACTCAACAGTCTTTTATCTACCAATACATAATCCAACAAACTACTGTCATTTCGCCCTACATCATATCGTGTATACTTATTTATCCTCTTTTTCTTAAAATATGTATTACCTATAACTAAACCCCTTTCTATACAAAGTTCAATCAAAGGGCTCCCATTATCATTTACACCTGGCACCCCAAACTTACCTACCACACCCTCTCTAAAAGTTTCTCCTACTTTAGCATTCAAGTCCCCTACCACAATTACTCTCTCACTTGGTTCAAAGGCTCCTATACATTCACTTAACATCTCCCAAAATCTCTCTCTCTCCTCTGCATTCCTCTCTTCTCCAGGTGCATACACGCTTATTATGACCCACTTCTCGCATCCAACCTTTACTTTAATCCACATAATTCTTGAATTTACACATTCATATTCTCTTTTCTCCTTCCATAACTGATCATTTAACATTACTGCTACCCCTTCCTTTGCTCTAACTCTCTCAGATACTCCAGATTTAATCCCATTTATTTCCCCCCACTGAAACTCTCCTACCCCCTTCAGCTTTGTTTCGCTTAGGGCCAGGACATCCAAATTCTTTTCATTCATAACATCAGCAATCATCTGTTTCTTGTCATCCGCACTACATCCACGCACATTTAAGCAACCCAGTTTTATAAAGTTTTTCTTCTTCTCTTTTTTAGTAATTGTATACAGGAGAAGGGGTTACTAGCCCATTGCTCCCGGCATTTTAGTCGCCTCATACGACACGCATGGCTTACGGAGGAAAGATTCTTTTCCACTTCCCCATGGACAATAGAAGAAATAAAAAAGAACAAGAGCTATTTAGAAAAAGGAGAAAAACCTAGATGTATGTATATATATATATGCATGTGCGTGTCTGTGAAGTGTGACCAAAGTGTAAGTAGGAGTAGCAAGATATCCCTGTTATCTTAGCGTGTTTATGAGACAGAAAAAGAAACCAGCAATCCTACCATCATGCAAAACAGTTACAGGTTTTTGTTTCACAGTCATCTGGCAGGACGGTAGTACTTCCCTGGGTGGTTGCTGTCTACCAACCTACTACCTACAATATATATATATATATATATATATATATATATATATATATATATATATATATATATACACGTTTCCAACTCTTCATTCTCCTCTTATTCTCTTTTTCCTTAGCATTGTCTGTTTCTCTTTTTTTTCGACCCCTTCTCTGTATTCTTTTTCATTATCTTCATCATTTTCTTCATCTTGTTCATCCTGATTATCTTTACACTTCTTAGTGACTTCAATTAGAACAAGTAGTGATCCATTTGTGAAAAATGACACTTCTATGTACTCACCTAATTATGGTTGTAGGGGTCGATTCATAGCTTCTGGCCCCGGATCTCAATGATCGCTACTAAGTCATCCCTTGTTTCTGTCCTATCTCTAGAACATTCTGTCTCTATCCACCTTGTCAATTACTCGCGGTATTTTATATGTCGTTATCATGTCTCCCCTAATCCTCCTATCCTCTAGTGTCATCAGGTTGATTTCCCTTAACCCTTCTTCGCATGCCATTCCCCTTAGCTCCGGGGCTAATCTTGTTGTAAGCGAAAATTTGTGTATGCAATAATTTCACCAAAATCATTCTGAACCTAACGAAAAAAATATATTTCACTGTTTTTGTTTATTATTAAATTACTGTAAACAAATCTAAAATATATTTAATTGGGTAAGGCTAAAATAAATTGTTCTTGTTATAATAAGGTTAGGTAAGTTTTCTAAGATTCTTTTGGAGCAAAATTAAAAATGTTTACATTAACATTAATGAAAATAAATATATCTTTAAACGTATAAGAGAAAATTTTAGAAAGGACTTAACTTTAAATGAGTTCTTGCTAATTAACCAGTTTTACATATTCGGCACAACATATATAATACACACACACACACACACACACACATATATATATCTATATATATATATATATATATATATATATATATATATATATATATATATATATATACATACAAGGAATTCGCAAGAGCAGGCGAAATATACACAAACACTGATCTCTGGCTGAAGGAGACTAGAACCTACGAACCTTGGAACAAGGTACGCAGTGCTTTACCAATCTACCCACACTGGACCAATACCTTGGAGTCCAGCTTGCGCTAGACTTTGATCCAAGGCAGCCAGCTTTCAGGGAGAAGGCTTACAGCTTTTCATCTCATCCCCTGCATGCATCAGCCTTACTAGAGATATTAACAATGCAAGGAATTCGCAAGAGCAGGCGAAATATACACAAACACTGATCTCTGGCTGAAGGAGACTCGAACCAGTGTGGGTAGATTGGTAAAGCACTGCGTACCTTGTTCCAAGGTTCGTAGGTTCGAGTCTCCTTCAGCCAGAGATCAGTGTTTATATATATATATATATATATATATATATATATATATATATATATATATATATATATATATATGTATATATATATGTATATGTATATATATATATGTATATGTATATATATGTATATATATATATATATATATATATAGGAGAGGAGAGTTATTAAATGGAGAGTTAGAGGTATTGGGAAGATGGAGGGAATATTTTGAGGAATTGTTAAATGTTGATGAAGATAGGGAAGCTGTGATTTCGTGTATAGGGCAAGGATGAATAACATCTTGTAGGAGTGAGGAAGAGCCAGTTGTGAGTGTGGGGGAAGTTCGTGAGGCAGTAGGTAAAATGAAAGGGGGTAAGGCAGCCGGGAATGATGGGATAAAGATAAAAATGTTAAAAGCAGGTGGGGATATAGTTTTGGAGTGGTTGGTGCAATTATTTAAAAAATGTATGGAAGAGGGTAAGGTACCTAGGGATTGGCAGAGAGCATGCATAGTTCCTATGTATAAAGGCAAAGGGGACAAAAGAGAGTGCAAAAATTATAGGGGATAAGTCTGTTGAGTATACCTGGTAAAGTGTATGGAAGAGTTATTATTGAAAGAATTAAGAGTAAGACCAGGTGTTTACAGTGAAACATATAAGTGAACAGTATTTAGATAAGGCTAAAGAGGTCTTTGTGGCATTTATGGATTTGGAAAAGGCGTATGACAGGGTGGATAGGGGGGCAATGTGGCAGATGTTGCAGGTGTATGGTGTAGGAGGTAGGTTACTGAAAGCAGTGAAGAGTTTTTACGAGGATAGTGAGGCTCAAGTTAGAGTATGTAGGAAAGAGGGAAATTATTTCCCAGTAAAAGAAGGCCTTAGACAAGGATGTGTGATGTCACCGTGGATGTTTAATATATTTATAGATGGGGTTGTAAGAGAAGTAAATGCGAGGGTCTTGGCAAGAGGCGTGGAGTTAAAAGATAAAGAATCACACACAAAGTGGGAGTTGTCACAGCTGCTCTTTGCTGATGACACTGTGCTCTTGGGAGATTCTGAAGAGAAGTTGCAGAGATTGGTGGATGAATTTGGTAGGGTGTGCAAAAGAAGAAAATTAAAAGTGAATACAGGAAAGAGTAAGGTTATGAAGATAAAAATATTAGGTGATGAAAGATTGGATATCAGATTGGAGGGAGAGAGTATGGAGGAGGTGAATGTATTCAGATATTTGGGAGTGGACGTGTCAGCGGATGGGTCTATGAAAGATGAGGTGAATCATAGAATTGATGAGGGAAAAGGGTGAGCGGTGCACTTAAGAGTCTGTGGAGACAAAGAACTTTGTCCTTGGAGGCAAAGAGGGGAATGTATGAGAGTATAGTTTTACCAACGCTCTTATATGGGTGTGAAGCATGGGTGATGAATGTTGCAGCGAGGAGAAGGCTGGAGGCAGTGGAGATGTCATGTCTGAGGGCAATGTGTGGTGTGAATATAATGCAGAGAATTCGTAGTTTGGAAGTTAGGAGGAGGTGCGGGATTACCAAAACTGTTGTCCAGAGGGCTGAGGAAGGGTTGTTGAGGTGGCTCGGACATGTAGAGAGAATGGAGCGAAACAGAGTGACTTCAAGAGTGTATCAGTCTGTAGTGGAAGGAAGGCGGGGTAGGGGTCGGCCTAGGAAAGGTTGGAGGGAGGGGGTAAAGAAGGTTTTGTGTGCGAGGGGCTTGGAGTGAATGATGGTGAAAGTTTTTCTTTTTCGGGCCACCCTTCCCTGGTGGGAATCGGCCAGTGTGATTATATATATATATATATATATATATATATATATATATATATATATATATATATATATATATATATATATATATATATATATATATATATATATATGTGTGTGTGTGTGTATTACTACTACCAGCACCAATATCAGGAACACCATCACCACCAATAACATCAACCTCCCTCCCACTCACCACAACCACCACCACTCACCACTCTCCACAACCACCACCACAACCACCACCACAACCACCACCACAACCACCACTACAACCACCACTAAGAATATATCAAATCAATATCCTATCAAATCATTATAACTCTTCCCATCTATGCTTAAGCAAGGCTTAATTACATCATAGCAGACCGCTGAGTATACCTCATACTGAGGTCGTTAACCTTACTCCTTATTTAACATCTACTAAAAAAAAAAACAAAAAAAAAAAAACATATTCTCCAACCAGCTGATCCGGTTTGCAGCTATCAGGAGTAGTATATAATATTTTCCAATGGGATTACCACATCGGCGAGTTTCGAAATTTGATCCCGAGTTCCTCTAAATATTATGATTCTGTTACAGGTCCGGTAATGTACTCGTGAGTTCCTCTGAATGTTATGATCCTGTTGCAGGTCCGGTAATGTACTCGTTACTGGTTTTGAGGGCTCTAGCTGTGAGTCTTCCTGTTTCACTGCTTCATCAACTAGACTGTTGCTGCTAGAGCTTCGCAGTATACCTGGAGGGGTTTTTGGGGGGTCAACGCCCCCCAAGGCGTGGACGAGGCGTGGACGAGGCCTGGTCTGTGACCAGGCCTCGTCCACAGTTCATTTGTATTTTTTTTAGCGTTCATCGTGTGCACATTCATTATGTGCACGTTCATCAAGTGCACGTTCATCAAGTGCACGTTCATCAAGTGCACGTTCGTGTGCACGTTCGTGTGCACGTCCATCAAGTGCATGTTCGTGTGCACGTTCATCAAGGGCATGTTCGTCCTGTGCACGTTCATTATGTGCATGTTCATCAAGTGCACATTCGTGTGCACGTTCATGTACACATTCATCAAGTGCACCCCCATCAAATGTACCTTTATTATGTGCACGTTCATTGTGTGCACGTTCGTCTGCACGCTCGTGCACGTTCATGTGCGCGTTCATCAAGTGCACACTCGTGTGCACGTTCATTGTGTGCACGTTCATCAAGTGCACGCTCGTGAGCACGTTCATCAAGTGCACACTCGTGTGCACGTTCATCATGTGCACGTTCATCAATTGCACGCTCGTGTGCACGTTCATCATGTGCACGTTCATCATGTGCACGTCCATCATGTGCACGTTCATCATATGCACGTTCATCCTGATCTGAGTTCAGATAACTGGGATAATTAACATTGTTTTTTAATCAAAGAAAATGCAACTCGACACAGCAGCAAAATATTGGATCAAGGACAGACAATAGGCAAATAACTGGCACTTAGGAGAAGGTAACTGAAACGACGTTTCGCTCCGACTTTTCAGTGGTGTAAGTCGGGCTGAAACATCGTTAAAATTCCCTTCTAAGTTCCGGTTATTTGTATTTAATTTAAATCCCATCTAATAATGATGATAATAATTATAAACCATAATACCTAGCTATACTACTACTACTACTACTACTACTACTACTACTACTACTACTACTACTACTACTACTACTACTACTACTACTACTACTACTACTATTACTACTATTACTACTACTACTATTACTACTACTTCTACTGTTACTACTACTACTACTATTACTACTACTACTATTACTACTACTACTACTACTATTACTACTACTACTACTAGTTACTACTACTGATACTAGTTACTACTACTGACACTACTACTACTAGTTACTGCTACTACTACTACTACTACTACTAGTTACTACTACTACTACTACTACTACTACTAGTTACTACTACTACTACTGTTACTACTACTACTACTACTGTTACTACTACTACTACTGTTACTACTACTACTACTGTTACTACTACTACTACTACTGTTACTACTACTACTACTACTGTTACTACTACTACTACTACTGTTACTACTACTACTACTACTGTTACTACTACTACTACTACTGTTACTACTACTACTACTGTTACTACTACTACTACTACTGTTACTACTACTACTACTACTGTTACTACTACTACTACTGTTACTACTACTACTACTACTGTTACTACTACTACTACTGTTACTACTACTACTACTACTGTTACTACTACTACTACAGTTACTACTACTACTACTACTACTGTTACTACTACTACTGTTACTACTACTACTACAGTTACTACTACTACTACTACTGTTACTACTACTACTACTACTACTACTACTACTACTACTACTACTAATAATAATAATAATAATAATAATAACACTAACAAAAACAGTTATTATTTTTTATAAATATTATTGTTTTTGCTATTATTATTATTATTATCATGACTAGTTATTATGGGTTATTATTATTATCATTATTTTCATTGTTATTATTGTTATTCTCATTATTTTTTATAAATATTATTGTTGAGAATAATAACCGCAACACTAACAATAACATCAATAATAATAATAATAATAATAATAATAATAATAATAATAATAATAATAATAATAATAATAATAAAAGTAATGATAATCTCATAACTAACGTGATAAGCTAACATATTTTAATATAACATAGGCTTTGCTATGTGGAGTCTTCAGTATCTTGTATGTCGTTGTAATGTCTCCTCTGAGTCTCTCTTCTCCGAGTGACTGGAATGTTTTAGTTAGGTTGGGATCTGAGGTCTTAATGACATAATTTAAAATAATTTAACGCATTTTTCTCTTGATTGTTGCAATTATTAAGCAAACTGTACATGTCTCACTATACAGGAATATTGTGAGTTGTCACCATACACGAATTTTGTGAGTTGTCACCATACACGAATTTTGTGAGTTGTCACCATACACGAATTTTGTGAGTTGTCACCAAACACGAACATGGTGAGTGTCACCATACATGAATATTGTGAGTTGTGAGTGTTAACATACACGAACATTGTGAGTTGTGAGTGTCACCATGCACGAACATTGTGAGTTGTGAATTTCACCATACACGAACATTGTGAGTTGTCACCATGCACGAACATTGTGAGTTGTGAATTTCACCATACACGAACAATGTGAGTTGTGAGTATCATCATACACGAACATTGTAAGTTGTAGGTGGTCACCACATAGAAACATTATTCTCGTGTAAGTAGTGTGCAGTATGAGGTATGTAGTATGCAAAATATATGTAGAACGCAATTTGTTGTATGTAACATTATGTATTATGTAGTAAGCACGTTGTAACATGCAGTATGTAGCATGCAGTATGTAGCATGCAGTATGTAACATGCAGTATGTAACATGCAGTATGTAACATGCAGTATGTAACATGCAGTAACATGCAGTATGTAACATGCAGTATGTAACATGCAGTATGTAACATGCAGTATGTAACATGCAGTATGTAACATGCAGTATGTAACATGCAGTATGTAGCATGCAGTATGTAACATGCAGTATGTAACATGCAGTATGTAACATGCAGTATGTAACATGCAGTATGTAACATGCAGTATGTAACATGCAGTATGTAACATGCAGTATGTAACATGCAGTATGTAACATGCAGTATGTAACATGCAGTATGTAGCATGCAGTATGTAACATGCAGTATGTAGCATGCAGTATGTAGCATGCAGTATGTAACATGCAGTATGTAACATGCAGTATGTAACATGCAGTATGTAACATGCAGTATGTAACATGCAGTATGTAACATGCAGTATGTAACATGCAGTATGTAACATGCAGTATGTAACATGCAGTATGTAACATGCAGTATGTAACATGCAGTATGTAACATGCAGTATGTAACATGCACTATGTAACATGCAGTATGTAACATGCACTATGTAACACGTTATATGAAGTATGCAACATGTAATATACAGTATATAGTATACAGTATGTAGTATGCAGAATGCGGTATTATGGTTTATTATTAAATTTGGCTTCCAGTGTAAAGAACTGGAGCAGAGACTCGAGCATCAGCACGCCAGAGTTATCACAGTAATTTGTACATAGGCAAAAAACAGCCACTACCACTACCACTCCAGCACTACCACTAACACCATTACTACCACCACCACCACCCCAACATCATCACCACCACCACCACCCCAACACCACCACTACCACCCCAACACCACTACCACCACTCCAACGTTACCACCACCACCACTACCACCCCAACACCACCACCACCACTCCAACGTCACCACCACCACTACCACCCCAACACCACAACAACCACCACCACCACCCCAACACCACTACCACCACTCCAACGTCACCACCACCACTACCACCCCAGCACCACAACCACCACCACCACCACCACCCCAACACCATCACCGTTACAAGCCCAACACCACCACTACCACCATCAACACCTCCACCACCACTACCACCGCTACCCCAAAACCACCACTCCCAACCACCACCACGCCAACACCATTACCAACCACTACCACCGCCACCCCAACACTATCACAACCAACCAACACCACCCCAACACAACCATCACCCCATCACCAACCACTACCACCACTACCATCATCACCACCACAACCACCAACATTACTACCATCTCATCACCAACCACCACCCCAATACCACCTCTACTAACCACTACCACCATCACCACCAAAAATACCATCAACACCACCACCAACCCATCACCAACCATTACCACTCGAACACCACCACCACCAATTCCACCATCACCACCACCACCACCCTAACACCACCACTACCATCCACTATCACCACCACTCCAACACCCACCCCATCACCAACCATTACCACCACCAGCACCCCATCACCAACCACTACCACCCCAACACCACCACCAACAACCACTACCACCCCAACACCACCACCACACCCATCACCAACCACTACCATCATCACAGCCACTACCACTACCACAACCACTACCACCCCCGCACCACAACTACCACCATCACTACCACCCCAACATCACCACTACCACCATCACCACCACTACCACCTCAACACCACCACTACCACCTCAACACCACCACTACCACCCAAACACCACCACCACTACCACCCAAACACCACCACCACTACCACCCCAACTTCACCACTATTACCACTACCACCATCATCACTACCACTCCGACACCACCACAACCACCACCCCAACACCATCACCGTTACAATCCCAACACCACCACTACCACCATCGCCACCACAACCACCAACATCATTACCATCCCATCACCAACCACCATCCCAATACCACCACTACCACCATCACCACCACAAATACCATCAACACCACCACTACCAACACCACCACCAACCCATCACCAACCATTGCCACTCGAACACCGCCACCACCAATTCCACCATCACCACCACCACCCTAACACCACCACTACCATCCACTACCACCACCACTCAAACACCACCACCCCATCACCAAACACTACCACCACCAGCACCCCATCACCAACCACTTCCACACCAACACCACCACCACCCCATCCCCAACCACTACCACCATCACCACTACCAACACCACCACCATCCTATCACCAACCACTACCACCACTACCACCACCCACCACCACCACTATCACCACCATCACCAACACCTCCACCACCATCACCACCACCACCATTACCACCACCACCACTATCACCATCACCAACACCTCCACCACCATCACCACCACCACCATTACCACCACCACCACCATCACCACCACCACCACCACCACCACCTCCATCACCGCCACCACCACCACCACCACCACCTCCATCACCACCACCACCACCACCACCACCTCCATCACCACCACCACCATCACCACCACCACCATCACCACCACCACCACCATCACCACCACCACCTCCATCACCACTACCATCACCACCACCATCATCACCACCATCACCTCCACTACTACCATCACCACCATCACCTTCACTACTACCATCACCACCATCACCACCACCACAACCACCACCACCACAACCACCATTCCCACCACCATCACCTCCCACCACCACCACTATCACCACCATCACCACCACCACTATCACTACCACCACCACCATCACCACCAACACCACCATCACCACCACCATCACCACCACCACCACCACCACCATCACCTCCACTACTAACATCACCACCATCACCACCGCCACTATCACCATCACCACCGCCACCATCACCACCATCACCACCACCACCACAACCACCATTCCCACCACAACCATCCCCATCACCATCACCACCACCACCACTATCACCACCACCATCACCACCATCACTACCATCACCACCACCACCATCACCAACACCTCCACTACCATCACCACCACCATCACCACCACCACCACCATAACCACCATCACCAACACCACCACCACTGTTACAAAAAACGCGATTCTAAAAGCTTAGAGATCTCCAGTGAATACTAGAAAGGACTGCCCTTCTAGCATCCAGCCTGTTACTGGATTTTCGTAACAAGTAGTTAGTATCCTTGTCTAATTATCCATTAGAATTCAGTTTGATTCAATAGTGCTTCAGGATTACAACTGGTAGGCTACTAACTTGAGAAATAAAATTCAATAAATTTATTAATTAAGTGTAGAGGTATATTATCAAATTAAATTAAATCAGTGTCAACAAAAGAATTTTCACTTCTCTCGTGTACAGTATTATTGTGCTGAAAGCACATATCACATTTATAAGTTTTAAGTACCGTTTGGTACATTAACATTTAATAATACAATATACAAATAAGTTTATGTGTATGTGTATAAGTGCTCTAAGTAGTTCGCTATGTCTCACGACTCGACTAGACTTAAACAAGTGACTGACAAAGTCCTTAAATAAACTAACTTCTTGACCAACTGGCAATCAGAACAGGCTGCTTGAACAATAAAAAGAATGCTAAGCCCAATAGCAATAAAACAAGCAACTGCGACACAGAATCAGGAACAAGGAGATAATATAACGAAACTAAGCAGGAACCATCAGCAGATCCTCCACAAAAGTCACAAAACTCCCATACTACTGAATCTAAGTTCAGCATAAGAAAATCCCCGACTGTGATAATGCACAGATACCAGTACAAGTTAGGTCAGAAGCTACAGCTCAGGACCTGAGTTGTTTAGAGTGTCTATGCGACACACAACCTCAGTACAACGTCGAAAATCACTAAGTCTATACAATGTTCTGTGAACAGAGTCTCCAGAACTAACAATAATGAGACAAGAGACGATCTTCCAACAAGAGCCAATAAGGGAGATTAAGGCACATTTTGTCTGGAATACGTCCAACCACCCAACGAGTCTAGACCAGACTGAATACTTCAGGCGAGGTGAGGACACCCCCCCTCGATCACGTGATAGCTCCGTGGACAGCTGCAGCTCAGCAACAGAAGCCGGCAGAATAACGAGCAAAGAGCGATAATTACAGTAGTTAGACAATCAAGACTTGAACTATGAGCACATAATATATGTGCTACATCCTACCTAACAACAGGTAACTAAGTCAAATAATAATATAAAGCAATATATTTACGATTTAGCTATTATCGCAAATATAAGCAATATAAAATTATATGAAAAGGTAATATACATGTAATATATATACATAATATACATTGCAACCCATTCAGGGGTTGCAACAACCACCATCTCCACCACAATAACAAAAGTTCACTTTCAATGAACAATAAACAGCTGATCTTACATTTGAGTACTTCGATGGGCTCTTCATCCAAGGAAGTTGAGCTACCATACTTTTGGATCAAACCTTTAATACCTTCCATTTCCCTAGGAGCCACATAGCCCCTACGGATTTACCGCCTCTCCAAGAATCCAATGCTCTTGGCACCTGAAAACGGTTGTTTGTCTTATTTTTCGGTTATATTTCCGTCTGTTTGATGACCGTGTTATAAAGACTTTACTAATTCTGAGGAAGAAACGCTAGTGGTGTGTGGTGATAGTGGTGTGTGGTGATAGTGTGTGGTGATAGTGGTGTGCGGTGATAGTGGTGTGTGGTGATAGTGTGTGGTGACAGTGGTGTGTGGTGATAGTGGTGTGTGGTGACAGTGTGTGGTGATAGTAGTGTGTGGTGATAGTGGTGTGTGGTGATGGTGTGTGGTGATAGTGGTGTGTGGTGATAGTGGTGGGTGGTGATGGTGGTGTGTGGTGATGGTGGTGTGTGGTGATAGTGGTGTGTGGTGATAGTAGTGTGTGGTGATAGTGGTGTGTGGTGATGGTGGTGTGTGGTGATAGTGGTGTGTGGTGATAGTAGTGTGTGGTGATAGTGGTGTGTGGTGATAGTGGTGTGTGGTGGTGTGTGGTGATAGTGGTGGTGTGTGGTGATAGTGGTGGTGTGTGGTGATAGTGGTGTGTGGTGATATTGTTGTGTGGTGATGGTGGTGTGTGGTGATAGTGGTGTGTGGTGATAGTGTGTGGTGATAGTGGTGTGTGGTGATAGTGGTGATGTGTGGTGATAGTAGTGGTGTGTGTTGATAGTAGTGGTGTGTGGTGATAGTGTGCGGTGATAGTAGTGGTGTGTGGTGATAGTGGTGTGTAGTGATAGTGGTGGTGTGTGGTGATAGTGGTGATGTGTGGTGATAGTGTGTGGTGATAATGGTGTGTGGTGATAGTAGTGGCGTGTGGTGATAGTAGTGTGTGGTGATAGTGGTGTGTGGTGATAGTGGTGTGTGGTGATAGTGGTGTGTGTTGATAGTAGTGGTGTGTGGTGATAGTGTGCGGTGATAGTAGTGTGTGGTGATAGTGGTGTGTAGTGATAGTGGTAGTGTGTGGTGATAGTGGTGTGTGGTGATAGTGGTGTGTGGTGATAGTGGTGTGTGGTGATAGTGGTGTGTGGTGATGGTGGTGGTGTGTGGTGATAGTGGTGTGTGGTGATGGTGTGTGGTGATAGTGGTGTGTGGTGATAGTGGTGTGTGGTGATAGTGGTGGTGTGTGATGGTGGTGGTGTGCGGTGATAGTGGTGTGTAGTGATGGTGGTGTGTGGTGATAGTGGTATGTGGTGATAGTGGTGTGTGGTGATAGTGGTGTGTGATAGTGATGTGTAGTGATGGTGGTGTGTGGTGATAGTGGTGGTGAGTGATGATAGCGGTGGTGTGTGGTGTTAGAGGTGTTTAGTGATAGTGGTGGTGTGGGATGATAGTGGTGTGTGGTGATAGTGGTGTGTGGTGATGGTAGAGTGTGGTGATAGTGGTGTGTGGTGATAGTGGTGGTGTGTGGTGATAGTGGTGTGTGGTGATAGTAGTGGTGTGTGGTGATAGTGGTGTGTGGTGATAGTAGTGGTGTGTGGTGATAGTAATGGTGTGTGGTGATAGCGGTGTGTGGTGATAGTAGTGTGTGGTGATAGTGGTGTGTGGTGATAGTAGTGTGTGGTGATAGTGGTGTGTGGTTATAGTAGTTGTGTGTGGTGAGAGTAGTGGTGTGTGGTGATAGTAGTGGTGTGTGGTGATAGTGGTGTGTAGTGATAGTGGTGGTGTGTGGTGATAGTGGTGTGTGGTGATAGTAGTGTGTGGTGATAGTGGTGTGTGATGACAGTGGTGTGTGGTGATAGTGGTGTGTGGTGATAATAGTGGTGTGTGGTGATAGTGGTGTGTGGTGATAGTGGTGTGTGGTGTGTGGTGATGGTGTTTGGTGATGGTGGTGTGTGGTGATGGTGGTGTGTGGTGATGGTGGTGTGTGGTGATGGTGGTGTGTGGTGATAGTGGTGTGTGGTAATAGTAGTGTGTGGTGATAGTGGTGGTGTGTGGTGATAGTAGTGGTGTGTGGTGATAGTGGTGTGTGGTGATAGTGGTGTGTAGTGATAGTGGTGTGTGGTGATAGTGGTGTGTGGTGATATTAGTGGTTTGTGGTGATAGTAGTGGTGTGTGGTGATAGTGGTGTGTAGTGATAGTGGTGGTGTGTGGTGATAGTGGAAGTGTGTGGTGATAGTGGTGTGTGGTGATAGTGGTGTGTGGTGATAGTGGTGTGTAGTGATGGTGGTGTGTGGTGATAGTGGTGGTGTGTGATGGTGGTGTGTGGTGATAGTGGTGTGTGGTGATAGTAGTGGTGTGTGGTGATAGTAGTGTGTGGTGATAGTAGTGGTGTGTGGTGGTGGTGTGTGGTGATAGTAGTGTGTGGTGATAGTGGTGTGTGGAGATAGTGGTGTGTGGTGATAGTGGTGTGTGGTGAGAGTAGTGGTGTGTGGTTATGGTGTGTGGTGATAGTGGTGGTGTGTGGTGATAGTGGTGTGTGGCGATAGTGTGTGGTGACAGTTTTGTGTGGTGATAGTAGTGTGTGGTGATATTAGTTTGAGGTGATAGTCTCTGGTGATAGTAATGTGTATGGTGATAGTACTGTGTGGTGATAGTGGTGTGTGGTGATAGTGGCGTGTGGTGATAGTAGTGGTGTGTGGTGATAGTGTGCGGTGGTAGTGGTGTGTGGTGATAGTAGTGATGTTTGGTGATACTAGTGGTGTGTGGTGATAGTGTGTGGTGGGAGTAGTGTGTGGTGATAATGGTGTGTGGTGATAGTGGTGTGTGGTGATAGTGGTGTGTGGTGGTAGTGGTGTGTGGTGATAGTGGTGTGTGGCGATAGTGGTGTGTGGTGATGGTGTGTGGTGATGGTGTTTGGTGATATTAGTGGTATGTGGTGATGGTGGTGTGTGGTGATAGTAGTGGTGTGTGGTGATAGTAGTGGTGTGTGGTGATGGTGTGTGGTGATGGTGTTTGGTGATATTAGTGGTATGTGGTGATGGTGGTGTGTGGTGATAGTGGTTTGTGGTGATAGTATTGGTGTGTGGTGATAGTGGTGTGTGGTGATAGTAGTGTGTGGCGAGAGTAGTGTGTGGTGATAGTGGTGTGTTGTGATAGGGGTGTGTGGTGATAGTGGTGTGTGGTGATAGGGATGTGTGGTGATACTAGTGGTGTATGGCGATCGTAGTGGTGTGTGGTACTGGTGGTGTGATGATACTAGTGGTGTGTGGTGATATTAGTGGTGTGTGGTGATACTAGTGGTGTGTGGCGATCGTAGTTGTGTGTGGTACTAGTGGTGTATGATAATACTAGTGGTGTGTGGCGATCGTAGTGGTGTGTGGTACTAATGGTGTGTGGCGATCGTAGTGGTGTGTGGCGATCGTAGTGGTGTGTGGTACTAGTGGTGTGTGGTGATACTAGTGGTGTGTGGTGATACTAGTGGTGTGTGGTGATACTAGTGGTGTGTGGCGATCGTAGTGGTGTGTGGTACTAGTGGTGTGTGGTGATACTAGTGGTGTGTGGTGATACTAGTGGTGTGTGGTGATACTAGTGGTGTGTGGCGATCGTAGTGGTGTGTGGTACTAGTGGTGTGAGGTGATACTAGTGGTGTGTGGTGATACTAGTGGTGTGTGGTGATACTAGTGGTGTGTGGCGATCGTAGTGGTGTGTGGTACTAGTGGTGTGTGGTGATACTAGTGGTGTGTGGTGATACTAGTGGTGTGTGGCGATCGATACTAGTGGTGTGTGGTGATACTAGTGGTGTGTGGTGATACTAGTGGTGTGTGGTGATACTAGTGGTGTGTGATACTAGTGGTGTGTGGTGATACTAGTGGTGTGTGGTGATACTAGTGGTGTGTGGTGATACTAGTGGTGTGTGGTGATACTAGTGGTGTGTGGTACTAGTGGTGTGTGGTGATACTAGTGGTGTGTGGCGATCGTAGTGGTGTGTGGTACTAGTGGTGTGTGGTGATACTAGTGGTGTGTGGTGATACTAGTGGTGTGTGGTGATACTAGTGGTGTGTGGCGATCGTAGTGGTGTGTGGTACTAGTGGTGTGTGGTGATACTAGTGGTGTGTGGTGATACTAGTGGTGTGTGGTGATACTAGTGGTGTGTGATACTAGTGGTGTGTGGTGATACTAGTGGTGTGTGGTGATACTAGTGGTGTGTGGTGATACTAGTGGTGTGTGGTGATACTAGTGGTGTGTGGTGATACTAGTGGTGTGTGGTGATACTAGTGGTGTGTGGTGATACTAGCGGCGATAGCTGTGAGCTGTCCTCCCCTCGAATCAACTTTGCCTCTCATTCCCCAGGCACTGTATCACCCCTACGGATTAAGCGCTTTCCCCATGAAAGTTACATAATAACCATAATTAAGAGAAAATGTTTTATATCCTCTTTAAACTGACACAAATTAAAATAATGGAGCGTTCAGTTA
>NC_091367.1:15330309-15332809 GCF_038502225.1 Cherax quadricarinatus
TAATACCAATAAAAACACGTGTTGTATGGAACAATAATGTCAACCAACACACATGTTTCATAGAAAAATAATGTCAGAAAATACACACGTTTTGTGGCACAATAATGTCAGCAAACACACGTTTTGTGGCCAAAAATACTAAGAAAACCACGTCTCTCATGGATCAATATTAACAAAAACACGTCATCCATGGATCAATATTAAAAAAATACGTATCTTATGGATCAATATCAGCAAATACATGTTTCACAGACAAATGTTAACAAAAACAAGCTTTTCACGGATCAACATCAACATAATTAAGTGTTTCAGGGATCAACATCAACATAATTAAGTGTTTCAGGGATCAACATCAACATAATTAAGTGTTTCAGGGATCAACATCAACATAATTAAGTGTTTCAGGGATCAACATCAATAAAATTAAGTGTTTCAGGGATCAACATCAACAAAATTAAGTGTTTCAGGGATCAACATCAATAAAATTAAGTGTTTCAGGGATCAACATCAATAAAATTAAATATTTCAGGGATCAACATCAATAAAATTAAGTGTTTCAGGGAACAACATCAATAAAATTAAGTGTTTCAGGGATCAACATCAACAAAATTAAGTGTTTCAGGGATCAACATCAATAAAATTAAGTGTTTCAGGGATCAACATCAACAAAAACACAAATTTCTTGAAACATCAACAAGATTTTCATGGAATAACATCAACACAAAACAGTTTTATTATGGCTGATATTTTTCTTCCTGTAAGTGTACGTGTTTTGTACTTGATAATTTTACTTCCAGGAAAGATAGCTATATGAACCGTGCGGGTTTACAGCACTTCTGCCCCTCTTTCAAGAGGGGTGGGGGATCTTGTTGCCGGAGAAGGGCTCTTGATTCGAGGAATCAGAGCTTCCCTTTTTTCCCCCTTCCCCAGGCTCAGCATTGTTACTTTCCATTCCCCGAGCGATGAATGTCTCGTATGTGGAATGACATGGTGTGGCTGTGGCATGAATATGGCGTAGTCTCAGTGGAATGACATGGTGTGGCTGTGGTATGAAGACGGCGCAGTCTCATTGGAATGACATGATGTGGCTGTGGCATGAAGATGGCGTAGTTTCAGTGGAATGACATGGTGTGAATGTGGCATGAAGATGGCGTAGTCTCAGTGGAATGACATGGTGTGGCTGTGGCATGAAGATGGCGTAGTTTCAGTGGAATGACATGGTGTGGATGTGGCATGAAGATGGCGTAGTCTCAGTGGAATGACATGGTGTGGCTGTGGCATGAAGATGGCGTAGTTTCAGTGGAATGACATGGTGTGGCTGTGGCATGAAGATGGCGTAGTCTCAGTGGAATGACATGGTGTGGCTGTGGCATGAAGATGGCGTAGTCTCAGTGGAAAGACATGGTGTGGCTGTGGCATGAAGATGGCGTAGTCTCAGTGGAATGACACTGTGTGGCTGTGGCATGAAGATTGTGTAGTCTCAGTGGAATGACGTGATGTGGCTGTGGCATGAAGATGGCGTAGTATCAGTGGAATGACATGGTGTGGCTGTGGCATGAAGATGTAGTCTCAGTGGAATGACATGATGTGGCTGTGGCATGAAGATAGCGTAGTCTCATTGGAATGACATGGTGTAACTGTGGCATGAAGATGGCGTCGTCTCAGTGGAATGACATGGTGTGGCTGTGGCATGAAGATGTAGTCTCAGTGGAATGACATGATGTGGCTGTGGCATGAAGATAGCGTAGTCTCATTGGAATGATATGGTGTGGCTGTGGCATGAAGATGGCGTAGTCTCAGTGGAATGACATGGTGTGGCTGTTGCATAAATATGGCGTATTCTCAGTGGAATGACATTGTGTGGCTGTGGCATGAAGATGGCGTAGTCTCAGTGAAATGACGTGATGTGGCTGTGGCATGAAGATGGCGTAGTCTCAGCGGAATGACATGGTGTGGCTTTGGCATGAATATGGCGTAATCTTAGTGGAATGACATGGTGTGGCTGTTGCATGAAGATGACGTAGTCTCAGTGGAATGATATGGTGTGGCTGTGGCATGAAGATGGCGTAGTATCAGTGGAATGACATGGTGTGGCTGTGGCATGAAGATGTAGTCTCAGTGGAATGACATGATGTGGCTGTGGCATGGTGTGGCTGTGGCAAAGATGGCGTAGTCTCAGTGGAATGATATGGTGTGGCTGTGGCATGAAGATGGCGTGGAGTGGTGTGGCTCATGATATGAATGAATGATATGGTGTGGCTGTGGCATGAAGATGGCGTAGTCTCAGTGGAATGATATGGTGTGGCTGTGGCATGAAGATGTAGCGTAATGACATCTGTGGCAGTGGAATGACATTGTGTGGCTGTGGCATGAAGATGGCGTAGTCTCAGTGAAATGACGTGATGTGGCTGTGGCATGAAGATGGCGTAATCTTAGTGGAATGACATGGTGTGGCTGTTGCATGAAGATGACGTAGTCTCAGTGGAATGATATGGTGTGG
>NC_091367.1:15337809-15460309 GCF_038502225.1 Cherax quadricarinatus
TTCACTTCTTTTACAACCCCATCTATAAATATGCAAAACAACTATGGTGACATCACACATTTCTGTCGAAAACCCACCTTGACTGGAAAATTATCTCTCTCCTACATATCCTTACTATCCTCATACAGCTCTTCACTGTTTTAAGCAACTTGCTGCCTATTCCATATATTTACAACAACTGTCACATTGCTTCCCTCTCCATAAATGCAATGAAAAGTTCCTTACCTATATCTAAGCAGTGTTCGCTGCTTAGATATAGGTAAGGAACTTATTCCTCTTAAATCCTACTCACTGTCTTACTCTTAGTTATTTCAATTAATGATGTATCGGATATCAGCATCCGCGGAACATCTGCACAGTTTCTTACATCCGCATCCACGTTTTACTGTAAGCAGATATCCGCATCCGCATCCGCATCCGCATCCACGCAATTTCTTGCATCCGCATCCGAAAAATAAGTAAGACATCCTCATACACATCCTCATCCGCAAATATCTAAATTTTCACATCTGATTCATCCGAAATTTTCAATAACAGCTTCACCATAAACTGAATAACAATTGTTGAAGATATTGGCCTTACCAGCTATGTTTAATTTATAAATATAAATATAGGAAACACTTAGCTGATAAATGACAGCAAATCGTCTACACAGCCGCCCCTGCAGACGAGGTCTAGAAGCTGTCGAAACCATCTCAACATGGGCTGTTAAGAGATATAATTTGTAAATTATAAATTACCCCTAGGGGGTGTTATGTCAGCATATTTCATACACTGGTGGCTGACGATGTACGTACTTGTTTGGACTCAAAAGTCCACACCTTACTGCCGACTATAGGTTGATTACAAACTCCTTGCGACTCAAGAACTGCGCAGTCCCCCGATCTACAAGAAATTCGTAACATACCTTGCTCTTGTAACGTGAGCTATGGTGTTCTCAACACCTTCGACAGGTATCGGTGACTTGATAGAAGCTGAAGTGTCCTTGGATGTCCACGTCTTCCATTGTCTAGGAAACGCACACTGGTACACTATGTTCCACAAGATTTGTCTTTATTGTTCACAATGTATCACAAGGGAAGCTGATCACACTTCTCTTAAGTGTTTATTGTGTTTTGTAAGACACTTTATTCACACTAACGCACAGATCAGTGTTCTTTGCTGGTTATCCTGGCGTCAGTGTGACTCTCACTAGAGTCAAAGCTAGTCTCCCCTTGCCACACCGCCCCAAGCCGTCACTGCCCTAATACACACAAAAAAAAAACGCTGACCTAGTACCTTGCATCCTTGTCACCTCCTCGATGAAGCAAAGCAGAATGTTTGTTTCTTGCTGTCTTAAGCATAGACAACAATGTTCACTATCTTTACTATGGTAATAAAGTGGGAGCAGGATTTTCCTTAATTGTCCTGCTAAGTAAGAGATGTACTGTCTCTTATAAAAATACACTTTGCAACACCGCTGCAAGGAGCAGAGGTCACTTGACTACGTGGCATAGCATCTGTGATCAATTACTCACTCTAGCAGTAAACAAAACGCTCGCCCCTTCTGAGAGGGCTTGGCCCCTCAGGGCTGAAAGGGCTGAAGGGGGCTGATACCCCCCTCCTGGAGAAAATTTCTCCACAACATTGTTCAAAATTTATATTACTATTATTATTCTTAGCAGAAGAATTTTAATAGTTTTTAACTGATGCATAATGTACAATTATTTAAATTCATTTTATGGTAATAAAAGTTATATTAGAATACATTAGGTTAGATTAAATTAGATTATGATTAGCGACAATGATTAGAGTAGATTAGATCATTATTAAATTATAATTAGAGTATTATTAGATTAGATTATAATTACATAGATTTAGATTAGATTTAGATTATATTTAGATTTTAATTAGGTTTAGATTAGATTAGAATTGCATTAGATTTAGAGTAGATTAAATTTAGATTAGATTTAGATTAGATTCAGATTAATTAGTAATAAGAATTTCGGAAGTTACATGGTAAATTGTCCTCTAATTTTTCTCTAATCCTTCCTATTTCCGGTTCAGTGTTGTTCAAAAATTGGAAACTATTTGGAAAATAGGGGCACGTTGGTACAAGAGAACCCTGTCATTGTAGTCCAGGAGTCTTTAACCTGCTATCAACAGATACCAGAAATGCTGCGGGAGCCATGGTAACAGTTTTTCAAGAGAGGATTGGATGACTACTGCCACCAAGTGCCTGATCATCCAGACTGTGACGGGTATGTGGGCCAGCCGGCTGCGAACAGCAACATTCTGTATTAGTGTTGGTAAAATTATCAACAATGTTAAGTATGAGGAGACAAGTGTAATCAATGCGACATTTTATTGTGGCATCGTTTCTCCAGGAACTTCGTCAAACCGTAATGGCAATAGTTACACTTGTGTCTTTTTATCTAACAAGAACAGCCTGGTTAAACAGGCAATCGGCAAGGAAGCGTGGCCTTAGCCGAGCTAGGAGTACGGAAGAACCCTCAGAACCTTGAGAACCAGTCATAGGTTCAGAGGTACGCAGTTCTCAGATAGTTCGGGAAATTGAAGCCTAAACGGAGCATTGTTCTCAGGGGTGACTGAGGCAAAGTGTCAACATCCGCTGAGTTTACAATGCCTCGTAGATTCTTTCTTCAAGATCCCTCGTCACTGCTCATGCCTCTGATCTGTTGGCAACTTTCTTTCCTCCTCACCTCACTCTCCTGCTTAACTCTTCAAAGAGGAAAGGGAAAGTGTATGTTGAAGCTACCTACTACTACTACTACTACTTCTGTACTCCTACTAGTACTACTACTAGTACTGCTACTACTACTACTACTACTATTACTAATAATATTACAACTACTACTACTGTATTGCTACTACTACTGATAACACTGCTACTACTGCTACTTACCTTTGATGTGCCTTAGAGGAGTTCCAAAAGTTTTTCTACTCCCAGGGCCAGGCTCGTCTGGTGTTCCTGGAGGGTGTTCCGGGGGTCAACGCCCCTGCGACCCGGTCTATAAACCAGGTCTCAGGGAGGATCATGTCTCACGAAATTTAACGCACGAATCACAGGCCGGCTGGTCAGGTACTGACTTTAGGTGAACCTGGTGCAAGGCTCACGATCCAGTCCAAGGAACTGGAGCTACCACCCGTTTCCTCGGATTTAATTTGATTTACTCAGTTCCCCAGGCGCTCTATCACCCTTACAGGTTTAGCACCCCCACATAAGGGAAATTAACACTCAGGGTTAATTTCCCTTATGTGGGGGCGCTAAATTTTAGTGTTTTCTGAGATTAATAACTCTCTGTGATTGATAACTTTCTGTGATTGATAACTCTCTGTGATTGATAACTCTGTGATTGATAACTCTCTGGGATTAATAACTGTCTGGGATTAATAGCTCTGAGATTAATAGTTCTGAGATTAATAGCTCTCTGATATTAAAAACTCTCTGAGGTTAATAACTCTGAGATTAATAACTCTGAGATTAATAACTCTCACAAATTAATATCTATGAGATTAATAACAGAGACAAGTAACATTCCGAGATTAATAACACCTCTATTTAGTAACATTCCGAGAATGATAATCATCCAGCATTAATGGCCCTCTGGGGATAATCGGCTAGGTTAATAACCCCGGCATTAACTCGTAGAGGAAGTCTGGTAGTCCATGGTAGCGTAGCCTCAGGTACTGACACCTTTGTAAACACCAGGAACTCGCAGGCTGATGTTGAAGGTAAAGTTAGTGGTGGCTAGTGGGTAGTGTGGGAGGGATGAGAGATAAGGACGAGTGAGAGAGGGAGAAAGGAGGAAGAGAGAGAGAGGGGGAGGGGAGAAAGGAGGGGATGAGAGAGAAAAGTGATAGTTTGATTGCGGCTGCATGCCTTAGGAACAATTGTTCCGTGACGGTCATTGTTACTGGCTGCAGCAGTGTCTTCTTCTTTCTTCCTTTCTTTCTTTTTCTTCTCTCTCTCTCCTTCTTTTTTATCTTTCATTTTCTTCTCTCTCACACATATTAAACAATATTCCAAGACTCATTTTTCCAGTAGCAATTTACAAAGTATTACATATTGAATAGTCATACAGGCTGTTGTTTTTCAAACCAGACTAGGTACCTATGGTACCTGTGGTACCTATGGTACCTATCGTACCTGTGGTACCTATGGTACCTATGGTAGGTAGAAGAGTCAACGAGCCGACAGACATATGAAAAAGACGCAAGAAACAGCAAAAGTCTAAATTATGGGAACGCTCAAGGAGAGGCTTCATCATTGATGAATCTGTTGCGTGTGTTATTGTTCTTCCCCACGTGTAACTCTCCCCATATGGGAGGCTCCTTGATGCCGGTGAAGGGCTCTTGATCTAATGAAAAGCAAGGTATATATAACGTGAGGTGTGTATCTCCTGGTAGTGTGTATCTCTCTTGATAGTGACGATTGCTGGCAGCTCTGCAAGTTGCGTGAAGCCTTAATGACCTTCTTGTAGTCGAAAGGCTTGAAATCCATTTAACCATCCAGATAAGGAAAGATACCTGTTTTCCACCTATCTGAAGCGAACCTGATTGCCTCCCATCAGAACAGGAGCTGTATGAAAAAAAAAATACCACGGGCGGGATAGAACCTGCGATCAGTCATAAAACTGCAGACCGACGCGCTAGCTGTATGAAAATTCGAGGTTAGCGCTTCCACATCAGTATAATAATCATAATCGTACAAAATAAATAAATGCTTTGCATAATGGGGTTTAAAGCCTATCTACTGCACGAGGGACATTAAGGGCACCTAAGTTCCCCCGACTTCTAATAACATGTTCATTTTCCCACTGTAATCTACCTTGTTCATAATTAATATCGCATTTACTTTGTCTGTTGCAGCTCTGTGGCTTAGCGCTTCTTTTTTATGATAATAATGATAATAATAATAATAATACTAATAATAATAATAATTGTTTCGTAAGGTGGAAAATTGAACACGTTATTAGAAGACGGGGAAACTTACGTGCCTCTTAAGGCTCCATATCACTTGTTCACCACCAGGAATTAAAATAAACTCTCACTATGTATACACTGAAACACATACACCTCTATGCGTGTATACCCCTTGAATATTAAGTAATAATCGGCGTGAGAAGTTTCGAGCGTCAAGAAAGAGGTGCAGTTCTCCAGTCAGTCAAAATGATTCATGAACCACTTGAATGGGGCAAGTGCTGCTTCGGAGCTCCACAACTCAACTCTACAGAGCTGTTTGTTTTTCAGTGTGTGAGGTAACCCAGTGACTGAAAGAGGGTCATCCTGCCGCTCTACCGTGCATTATCAAGTATAGTTACATACGAAGAGTGCTGTGTATTTCCAAGTGTGTATGCACCGAGAGGCTTGTATTCCCCAGTGTATGTGCACTGAGAGTTTGCTTTAATTCCCATTTTAGTGGATGAAGTATCCCTGACTGCTGGAGTACAGTTAACAAGCAGCCATAACGACCCTCGTGTAGACGATAAATCTAACTCCTCGTAAACAACTTTAATCCTTTAAGCATTGAAAGGAGTATATATAAACATTGTATATACCTGTGTGTGTTTACAACCATACTAATAATTCAACGCTAATTATAGCCTTGAATTATTGATGAGCAAGTTCCAGTGCCAAGTGCAGTGTTCATAGGTTCCAGTGCCAGGTGCAGTGTTCACAGGTTCCAGTGCCAGGTGCAGTGTTCACAAGCTCCAGTGCCAGGTGCAGTGTTCACAAGTTTCAGTGCCAGGTGCAGTGTTCATAGGTTCCAGTGCCAGGTGCAGTGTTCACAAGTTCCAGTGCCAAGTGCGGTGTTCACAAGTTCCAGTGCCAAGTGCAATCAGTAATAGTGTGTATAACAAAGTTATCACAAAAGTTCGTTGAAAATGCGATGAGCTATTCGTTGAGCGCGTTGATAGTGTAAATAACATCACCTGGACCCCATCACAACCCGGACCCAATCACCACATGGGCCCCAGCACCACCTGGGCCCCAGCACCACCTGGGCCCCCGCACCACCTGGGCCCCAGCACCACCTGCTACTCACTCAGGCATCGTCTCCCATCATGGGAAGGCGAGTATCATCTTGGATAATGAAAGATAATTATCTTAGTACTAGAGTACGTTTTATTTACATGGTACAATAAGTTGCTTAATATAGTGTTTACGTTGCAGGTAAGTGAGAAGTTCAGCTCCTCGAGGGACAGGTGATGCAGCATCAGTAAGGTAAGTTCATGTTTTACAGCAGTTTTTATAGACATTAGATGGAATATATGCTAGTGAAGGTATATCTACGATATCCCATCTAACGTTTCGGAGAACTTTAAGTCCCTGCCCCTCAATGGGTTATGTAAACTGATTATTCTCACTGTCTTGGACGTAGATATTAAGGATCCCATGATCTTGCATTGACCAAGGACGCCATACTTTGGCTTTGGTTTAAAAGTGATGTACTCTTTCCCTACAGTAAGTCGAGGAGGAAATCGAAGCTAAACTTTCGTGGAATTAAGATACATAGCCTTCTTCCTTGATAACTGAGAGCGTTAAACTTATGAGTAAGATCATTCTGTTTAAGATGGTGGTTCACAAACTTTTGTCCATCCGGAATTTGAAATTTCATATTAACCTCGTACCCCAGAATTTTAAATATCATTATGTTCTCGACCCAAATATTTCTGAGCCAAATCACCCCCAAAACCAATTGTCATTAACCAAATAATCAGCCTAACTGGTTACGAATGTGCTGAAAAAACTGTCGGAGAAAACATTTTTGAGTTCAAAGGTACCCCCCCCCATCACTCAAAAACTGCGCTTGTGAGAACTAGTAAACTGCTAAAGTCACTCTCGCTGTAAAAGCAAGAGAATTAACGGTCTACAACCGTCTTTCAGTATTTAAACGTCTCTTGATGGTCGTCATTTTAGTTTAGTTCTTTATCCTTAACCATCACGAGACACGACCCATGTTTACGTCGAGATTCTGGGTGTGTGAACTAATGGTTTACATCCTTAGAATAGGATCCACCAACATCTTTACATCTTGGCCCACAGTGATCCATGATCCAAGGTCACGGGGCCACACAAGATTTCATCTCTTATGAATATACGACCGTGTAAAATTAGACGAACCAGCCACTATGTGGGTAATGTTATGTGATTATTCTTATGGAGCCTCGATGCGTTATCACATAATTACTTTTTTTTAAATACATTTATAGCAGCAACGTATAAGCCTTAAAGGCCGCCTCATATCACTATTTATTATTATGTTTTGGCTGAGGAAGAGTGAATGTACATTGAATAAAGTGTAATTAAAGAAACATACAAATAAAGACACATTTAATGTCTACTGAACTAAGTGTAATTTCGTTTTTACTTTCTAATGGGGCGTTTAGAGGCGAGGTTGTCCGTTTACTTCAGCGCTGAATAACCCTTGTGGGTTTAGAGTTTTGATTATAATTTTAGTTATGAGTATCGATGTTGGTAGCGAGTCGAAGACAACCGTCAAGAGTTTAACTTCCCGTTTAGGTACGCAAGACGTAATGGCTCTCCATTATCAATGCAGACCGTGGTTTAGTGCTCCCCCATGACAGTAATAATAATAATAATTATTATTGTTATTATCAAGGAAGACAGTTGTGGTGCTTCAAGCTCGCCTCACCATAAGTTATGACCTCTTCCTGCAGTCTAACTTGAAACCCAACTTAACTTTGCACATCACAGGTGGCTACAATAGTCACTTTGTATCCCAGGATGGATTATGTATCAGTTGGTTATAAATAACTATTATTTTTAAAGAGGTGGACCGGTAAGCCAGCGGAAGGCCTCGGTCAGATGACCAAAGCTCCAAAGGCGGGTTCTCATCTGACTAAGGCCCGCGTCAGGAAACACTTGTCCTGTTTCCTGACAAACCTTACCTAACCAGGATGAATTTAAGATTCCGGATTATAACGCTATAAACAAATAACTGAATTGGTATGTTAATGCCAAAAAGTTGTGGAAAGATAAACTTTTCAGATTAACTCCTACCAGTACAATAAGTTAACTTATTTTTTAACGTGTGACATCAGTTATAATAGCTACATCAGGTCAAGGAGTCGAGTGAAAAATGGAAACAGGTAATAAATGAAGTTGTGGGTAGTAACTTTAAAGTTTGGCTGGGAGAGGTCCAACAGGCCTAAAGTGCTTTTCTGTGTAAAATAACAGTGATTATCAAGTGGTATACAATACCGACAGGTTGGTAGATAAGACACATGGGCAACATTTAGGCAACTTTATTCCGAAACGTTAGTTAGTTTCAGACTTTGGAACAGAACTTCTCCAGGCTGAGGGACTGACAACCTCAAATCTACGATTTCAAGGGTGATGGACTGATTACATCGTCTTCACAT
The DNA here is from genome assembly GCF_038502225.1 of Cherax quadricarinatus. Classification (NCBI taxonomy): domain Eukaryota; kingdom Metazoa; phylum Arthropoda; class Malacostraca; order Decapoda; family Parastacidae; genus Cherax; species Cherax quadricarinatus. Next base: position 15,346,200 of record NC_091367.1, read on the forward strand.
CTCTACTGCTCCTGCCTACTTTCTGTACTCGACTGAAGAAGCCTACTGTGTAGGCGAAACGTTTCGGAATAAAGTTGCCTATGTGTCTTAAAATAACACTGGATGACACTATCACTGTTGAGTAACAGTAGTTTACTTAGGGTTTGGGGTATATCTTAGGTACCAAAGGTCTGTGATACGGTGTTGTTGACTGCTCTCATGGCTGCTTTTACACACTTCCGTCTGCATTAATATTTTTCATGGTTTACATGCCTGTTTTCATATCTTTTGATTATGTCTCAGAGCTGTTGTATGTTAAACACAAGCAGTATGTGGTCGACCAGGCTGTAAACAAACATTTGGTCACGAACTCAGAGTTCCAATGCATATGATTAGCCTACGTAAACACCAGACTTATTAGTGGAATTGTTTGCCCGTTTTAATTTCTCTTAAGTTTCCAGTAGAGATTGTGGCGTTGGTAGCTACATTTTTAACATATATCATTGCCAATGATGCATTAAAAACCACGCTGCTGACTTGCAGAACAATGTATTTAGAAGACGTGTTGCGTTGTCGATGCTCTTTCGGTTGAGTCATCGTAGCTCTACGATCTGTGATGTAGTGGAATCAGAAGCGATTTGGAGGTCTCTTCCAGGTATTTTCTCTACACTGACAGGTATAGACTCGTATTAAAAATTTACAGGAGAACCACACACAAAAATGACTTAATTCTGGGTATACTTTGTGAAGAATTTCTGCGACACATTGTTTCAGTTACGGGGAAGCGCTAAACCTTTAGGGGGTCATATAAATTTTGAGGAATGAGTGACCGCTTTATCAGAGGGGGAGGCTACCTCTAGTTCATTGGATCAAGAGCTCTTCACATGCATCACGGTGGCCCCCTTAAAGGAAGAATTTGTAGACCCTACATTATACTCCAGCAAGATTGTAGTTATATCACAATCTCAGTCTTCCGTACTTCTGTTGAAAGTCTCGGTGCAGTCTGGTGAAAATGTGAATCTCCGGGGTGAGGAGCTAGGCCTGCGTTACCTATTTCGGATACAGTGTACAAATGGTAATCCGGTTTGTACTGTGGTCTTCGCGGAGAGGAAGGGGGCGAGGTGTAAGCTATTTGCTCCTCTTGTTATTTTGTGTCCTAATGCGAGTTGCTCTCCTCGATTATAACTTCAATGCGTCTGTAGCCATTGATGCTGGCCCCTCTCCCTGCTCTCCGTGGACAAGACTAAGGTTCGTCTTTGAGGGTAGTGGATGGTGGATCCCCGAGTGTTGAGCCCCGGTGATGTTCTCAGCTAATTTCACAGAACATGACTTTGTTCATGCTTTGACTATAGAGTTCTTTGTTCTATTATCACCTGTGAGGACTCGTATTGCATGCAGTTATCAAACAAGTCCTATGTGTTCACTGCTAAGCTCTACCCAGTCCTCGCTGCTCTCGTCCTAATAGCTTTCTTAACTAGATCTCATTTCATTGTATACTTGGATTTCTAATGTGCTCTGCCCTGACCCAGCATGCTTCTGTCTACCCTCTGGTTCAGAAGATCCAGGAGTGACAAGTACTAATGTGTCTGGTCCATATTAGTATCCGAAGAAATGGATGGGCAGATGCCATGCAAAGGACGCTGCTACAACGCGCTTGCTGTGTCAGACTTAAACCCTACAGGGACGTCCTGGGTCGGTGAGATACACAGATATCTTTTAGGAAGGGGTGCGTCTAGTGGGCTTAACAAACAGGTTGTAGGACGTGTGTGCTTGACACCGCCTTTAACACGAATCGTCACCTTTCGTTGAATCTGTCGATTGAGGATTGGATACCCACATTACACCCAAAGGCACCTGTTTGCAGGTTTTCCTCTATCACCTCTGTGTAGCATGTGACGTGAATCTGCTGAACGCATCTTAACTATTTGACCTAGGCTTGAGCCTTTTCACTTTCAATGTGGTTTCTATAATTACCGGGGTATCTGCAGGAACCTCGGGGAGCTTTTAGGAGAATCTTTTGACATTAACATTTTAATGTTTTTTTTATCTAAAACTGGTTAGTTTAACTTGGTGTGATAATATTTGTGTGGTTAATTGATGTCAAAGCACTGTAAAAATTTCAGGACTAAGTACCCATAATCTTCTATATCACTTGACTCAGGAAATCGTAATGACATGATTGCAAACAAACCATACCATGACCGGGGTTAGAACCCGCGATCAGAGACTCTCAAATTCCAGACCCAGTGGCTAACGGTCTGGAGTTTTGAGAGACTGATCGCCGCAGGTTCTAATCCCACCGTGATATGGTTTATTTTCTATATCATTTTGACTAAATCCCGGCATCACTAGTTCTGGATTTACGTCACTTAACTACATCATTCATCGCTGATGAGGTTTTATATTCGAGGGTTTGTGTGTTAGCAACCATTTTGTCCTAAGTACATGTAGATTAGACACAAGGCTTGTTGTATATGTGGGCCTGTGTGTGTGTGTGTGTGTGTGTGTGTGTGTGTGTGTGTGTGTGTGTGTGTGTGTGTGTGTGTGTGTGTGTGTGTGTGTGTGTGTGTGTGTGTACTCGCCTAATTGTACTCACCCAATTGTGGTTGCAGGGGTCGATACTCGGCTCCTAGCCCTGCCTCTTCACTGATCGCTACTAGGTCCTCTCCCTCTCTGCTTCCTGAGCTTTGTCATACTTCTTCTTAAAACTATGTATGGTTCCTGCCTCCACTACTTCACTTGCTAGGCTATTCCACTTCCTGACGACTCTATGACTGAAGAAATACTTCCTAACGTCTCTGTGACTCGTCTGAGTCTTCAGCTTCCAGTTGTGACCCCTTGTTTCTGTGTCCCCTGTCTGGAACATCCTGTCTCTGTCCACCTTCTCTATTCTCCGCAGTATCTTGTATGTCGTTATCATGTCTCCCCTGACCCTTCTGTCCTCCAGTGTCGTCAGTCCGATTTCCCTCAACCTTTCCTCGTACGACATTCCCCCGAGCTCTGGGACTAGCCTTGTTGCAAACCTTTGTACTTTCTCTAACTTCTTGACTTGCTTGACCAGGTGTGGGTTCCAGACTGGTGCTGCATACTCCAGTATGGGCCTAACATACACAGTGTACAGTGTCTTGAACGATTCCTTATTAAGGTTTCGGAACGCTATTCTCAGGTTTGCCAGGCGCCCGTATGCTGCAGCAGTTATATGGTTGATGTGTGCCTCCGGTGACGTGCTCGGTGTTATGGTCACCCCAAGGTATTTCTCCCTGAGTGAGGTGTGTGTGTGTGTGTGTGTGTGTGTGTGTACTCACCTAGTTATACTCACAGGGGTCGATTCACAGCTCCTGGCCTCTATTCACTGTGTGTGTGTGTACACACCCACCTGTGTTTACACTGTGAGTTGTACATCTGTGTATAAGCACCGAGTGGTGCGCCTCAATTTGTATTTGCTAGAAGTTTAAAATCTATTTTAGGGATTAAAGGTACCCATTGTTGATGCTGTCCAGGAAGAATCCAACCTTAAATGACCCTCCTGTAGCCTATAAGTTTTCATCTTAATATACACACTAAAGGCCATTACCAACAGTCTGATCTATCAATCCGCGCTGCATGTTGCATACCGATCATTCAGTATGTCCTGGAAAGACTGCGACACACCAGAATATTTATCAGTAGTAATAAAGAATTACTTTTCAAGGAGGGGGTTGGTGCCTTGAGGCCAGTGAAGAGCTCTCGATTCGAGGAATATGAGCTATCCTCCCCATCCTTCAATTAACCAATTATCCCTTGTTTCACAGGCGGATATGAGGGTTAACTGAATTAAGTTCTTGTTATAGGGTGGTCAGACACTTTTTCCCTGAATTTCCTTATTATTCTCTTTCTTACTCCTTATCTTGCTCTTTCTCTTTATCTCACGTATTGTTCTCTTAATCTCTTTCTCTTGCCCGTCTCTCTTACGTAACTTCCCCGGATGTGAGAAAATGAAATATCATGCATTATTATTAAAAATCGTAGAGATTCTCAGGTTATTTGTTTAAGTTTAGTGTAGGATGTCACGAGGGTGGTGTTAGGTGTAGTGTTAGGTGTAGTGGTGAGTGTGGTGTTAGGTGTAGTGGTGAGTGTGGTGTTAGGTGTAGTGGGTGTGGTGTTAGGTGTAGTGGTGGGTGTGGTGTTAGGTGTAGTGGTGAGTGTGGTGTTAGGTGTAGTGTTAGGTGTAGTGGTGTGTGGTGTTAGGTGTAGTGGTGAGTGTGGTGTTAGGTGTAGTGTTAGGTGTAGTGGTGAGTGTGGTGTTAGGTGTAGTGTTAGGTGTAGTGGTAAGTGTGGTGTTAGGTGTAGTGGTGAGTGTGGTGTTAGGTGTAGTGGTGAGTGTGGTGTTAGGTGTAGTGGTGGGTGTGGTGTTAGGTGTAGTGGTGGGTGTGGTGTTAGGTGTAGTGGTGGGTGTGGTGTTAGGTGTAGTGGTGGGTGTGGTGTTAGGTGTAGTGGTGGGTGTGGTTAGGTGTAGTGGTGAGTGTGGTGTTAGGTGTAGTGGTGGCTGTGGTGTTAGGTGTAGTGGTGAGTGCGGTGTTAGGTGTAGTGGTGAGTGTGGTGTTAGGTGCAGTGGTGGGTGTGGTGTTTGGTGCAGTGGTGAGTGCGTTGTTAGGTGTAGTGATGAGCGTGTTAGGTGCACTGGTGAGTGGTGTTAGGTGTAGTGGTGAGTGTGGTGTTAGGTGTAGTGGTGAGTGTGGTGTTAGGTGTAGTGGTGAGTGTGGTGTTAGGTGTAGTGGTGAGTGTGGTGTTAGGTGTAGTGGTGAGTGTGGTGTTAGGTGTAGTGGTGAGTGTGGTGTTAGGTGTAGTGGTGAGTTTGGTGTTAGGTGTAGTGGTGAGTTTGGTGTTAGGTGTAGTGGTAAGTGAGGTGTTAGGTGTAGTGGTGAGTGAGGTGTTAGGTGTAGTGGTGAGTGAGGTGTTAGGTGTAGTGGTGTATGGTGTTAGGTGCAATGGTGTGTGTGTGTGGTGTTAGGTGCAGTGGTGTGTGTGTGTGGTGTTAGGTGCAGTGGTGTGTAGTGATGAGTGTGGTGTTAGGTGTAGTGGTGTGTGGTGTTAGGTGTAGTGGTGTGTGGTGTTAGGTGTAGTGGTGAGTGAGGTGTTAGGTGTAGTGGTGAGTGAGGTGTTAGGTGTAGTGGTGTATGGTGTTAGGTGCAATGGTGTGTGTGTGTGGTGTTAGGTGCAGTGGTGTGTAGTGATGAGTGTGGTGTTAGGTGTAGTGGTGTGTGTTGTTAGGTGTAGTGGTGTGTTGTTAGGTGTAGCGGTGTATTGTTAGGTGTAGTGGTGTTAGGTGTAGTGGTGAGTGTGGTGTTAGGTGTAGTGGTGAGTGTGGTGTTAGGTGTAGTGGTGAGTGTGGTGTTAGGTGTAGTGTTAGGTGTAGTGGTGAGTGTGGTGTTAGGTGTAGTGGTGAGTGTGGTGTTAGGTGTAGTGGTGAGTGTGGTGTTAGATGTAGTGGTGAGTGTGGTGTTAGGTGTAGTGGTGAGTGTGGTGTTAGGTGTAGTGTTAGGTGTAGTGGTAAGTGTGGTGTTAGGTGTAGTGGTGAGTGTGGTGTTAGGTGTAGTGGTGAGTGTGGTGTTAGATGTTCGAGAAGTTGACTGCCAGTTTGAGGCGTGTCGACATGTTTGACACCTTGACTGCTAGTACGTACGCTTGTTCATATGCCTGTTTAGCTTTCCTCACAGCTTCCTGGAGAGCTACATTTACCATAATAAAGATATCTTGATCTTCCCGGTTCTTTCTTTATTAAAGTCTCGTTAACTCATCCTGGCAATAGTTGTGGTTACATGAAGGTTGCTGACTTCTGAAGGTGAGCTGGCACAGTTGCCAACTTCTAAAGGTGAGCTGGCACAGTTGCCAACTTCTGCAGGTGGGCTGGCACAGTTGCCAACTTCTAAAGGTGAGCTGGCACAGTTGCCAACTTCTGAAGGTGGGCTGGCACAGTTGCCAACTTCTGAAGGTGGGCTGGCACAGTTGCCAACTTCTGAAGGTGAGCTGGCACAGTTGCCAACTTCTGAAGGTGAGCTGGCACAGTTGCCAACTTCTGCAGGTGAGCTGGCACAGTTGCCAACTTCTGAAGGTGAGCTGGCACAGTTGCCAACTTCTGCAGGTGGGCTGGCACAGTTGCCAACTTCTGCAGGTGAGCTGGCACAGTTGCCAACTTCTGCAGGTGAGCTGGCACAGTTGCCAACTTCTGCAGGTGGGCTGGCACAGTTGCCAACTTCTGCAGGTGAGCTGGCACAGTTGCCAACTTCTGAAGGTGAGCTGGCACAGTTGCCAACTTCTGCAGGTGAGCTGGCACAGTTGCCAACTTCTGCAGGTGGGCTGGCACAGTTGCCAACTTCTGCAGGTGGGCTGGCACAGTTGCCAACTTCTGCAGGTGAGCTGGCACAGTTGCCAACTTCTGCAGGTGAGCTGGCACAGTTGCCAACTTCTGCAGGTGGGCTGGCACAGTTGCCAACTTCTGCAGGTGAGCTGGCACAGTTGCCAACTTCTGCAGGTGAGCTGGCACAGTTGCCAACTTCTGCAGGTGAGCTGGCACAGTTGCCAACTTCTGCAGGTGAGCTGGCACAGTTGCCAACTTCTGCAGGTGAGCTGGCACAGTTGCCAACTTCTGAAGGTGAGCTGGCACAGTTGCCAACTTCTGCAGGTGAGCTGGCACAGTTGCCAACTTCTGAAGGTGAGCTGGCACAGTTGCCAACTTCTGCAGGTGGGCTGGCACAGTTGCCAACTTCTGCAGGTGAGCTGGCACAGTTGCCAACTTCTGCAGGTGAGCTGGCACAGTTGCCAACTTCTGAAGGTGGGCTGGCACAGTTGCCAACTTCTGAAGGTGGGCTGGCACAGTTGCCAACTTCTGAAGGTGGGCTGGCACAGTTGCCAACTTCTGAAGGTGAGCTGGCACAGTTGCCAACTTCTGCAGGTGGGCTGGCACAGTTGCCAACTTCTGCAGGTGGGCTGGCACAGTTGCCAACTTCTGAAGGTGGGCTGGCACAGTTGCCAACTTCTGAAGGTGGGGTGGCACAGTTGCCAACTTCTGAAGGTGGGCTGGCACAGTTGCCAACTTCTGAAGGTGGGCTGGCACAGTTGCCAACTTCTGAAGGTGGGCTGGCACAGTTGCCAACTTCTGCAGGTGGGCTGGCACAGTTGCCAACTTCTGCAGGTGGGCTGGCACAGTTGCCAACTTCTGCAGGTGGGCTGGCACAGTTGCCAACTTCTGCAGGTGGGCTGGCACAGTTGCCAACTTCTGCAGGTGGGCTGGCACAGTTGCCAACTTCTGCAGGTGGGCTGGCACAGTTGCCAACTTCTGCAGGTGAGCTGGCACAGTTGCCAACTTCTGCAGGTGAGCTGGCACAGTTGCCAACTTCTGCAGGTGAGCTGGCACAGTTGCTGACTTCTGCAGGTGAGCTGGCACAGTTGCTGACTTCTGCAGGTGAGCTGGCACAGTTGCCAACTTCTGCAGGTGAGCTGGCACAGTTGCCAACTTCTGCAGGTGAGCTGGCACAGTTGCCAACTTCTGCAGGTGAGCTGGCACAGTTGCCAACTTCTGCAGGTGAGCTGGCACAGTTGCCAACTTCTGCAGGTGAGCTGGCACAGTTGCCAACTTCTGCAGGTGAGCTGGCACAGTTGCCAACTTCTGCAGGTGAGCTGGCACAGTTGCCAACTTCTGCAGGTGAGCTGGCACAGTTGCCAACTTCTGAAGGTGAGCTGGCACAGTTGCCAACTTCTGAAGGTGAGCTGGCACAGTTGCCAACTTCTGAAGGTGGGCTGGCACAGTTGCCAACTTCTGAAGGTGGGCTGGCACAGTTGCCAACTGCTGTGGTTAAATTAACAGCTATTGAAACTGCTGTAGTTAAATTTACTCCTGCTAACTGCTCAAGGTAATTAACATCAGCTAACTTAACACCTTGTGGTAACTGTTTAGGTTAAATTATTACTACTGCTGTTATTATTAGAGATAAAGTGGGTTAAATTTACACATGTTAACTTCTGCGCTAACATTATACACTCCTAACTACCGAGGTTAAATTAACTACCAACGTCTAAGGTTAAATTAGCTCCTACTTCCAAGTTCTGTGTTTAAATTAACTCTTGTCCACAGCTTATGGTAAATTAACAACGTTAGACAACTTATGGGGTTAATTTAAATATTAGAAATTCAGATTCATTAGTCTTGTATTTGACTTGTGAATATAATAACGCTATTTTATGAAGAGCTTCTACTAGCTAAAATAACTGAATAGAGGCTCGATCCTCCTTCCGGTTTCTGCTCTGAGTTGTGCTTGAAGTTTTTGCTCCTGGTCTCCTTCCCTAAAATACTTGGATGGGTATATTTGACTTTGTCAATGGTCCAAGTCGGACCGAAACGTCGTCGTAAGCTTCTCTCTTTTATGTGCGGGTTATTTGTGTATTGTTCCAGTCACGGTATTGTGCCTTTTTGTTATTTATTTACTTCTAGCTCCTTGTCAAATCTGTATATGGAGTTTCCCTTCACTGCCTATTCCAAGCCGTTTCACTTTTTCAATCATCTTGAGACTAAATAAATACTTCATAAAATCCGTGTGGGTCATCTGCGTTTCCATGTGTCCCGTCGTCCCTCAGTCTGGTCTTCTTAACTAAAACAATCTGTTCTTATTTCTTCTATCAGCTAAAACGTGGATTTTATTGTGTATTTCGACGTTTGAGTGTTTGTTGTATTTTCTGACATCGCTTCAAACTACGAAACATCGAAATAGGCCATGAAATCTTAAAATTGTCTGTAGAAAACATGTCTCCCACTTGTACTTCTCTCGTTCGTTCTCGTCAAGTTCAGTTCTTTCAACCTCTCTTCGTAGTGCATTCCTCTCGCTTCTGGTACCATCCCGGTTGCAAACCTTTGAACATTTTGAGCGTCTTAAAGTGCTTGACGATGTGTGGGCTCATTGAACAGTCTGCGTACTTACTGACTGGTCTAACACGTGTTGAATATAAGGCTCTGAAATATTCTTTATACAAGTTCTTGAATAATATTCAGAGGCTGGATAATCCTGTACTTGCCGCTGACGTTAAATGGTTTATGGCTTCTTCTGGCGATGTGTTTGACGTTGTATTCTTCCCCAGGATTTTTTTCACTCTGATACTTGCAGTTTTCTCTGTTCGATCTTTCCTCAGCTTCAGTTTACATGACATCGCATTTCTTCAGGCTTAGGTCCAGAGGCCACGTCTTTGACCATATCTGTTCTTTATGTCCTTTCTGGTAGCTCATTCCAATATATGAGGAGCAGTTGTGGTCCTAGTGCTGATACCTGAGGATCCCTACTTGTTATTCTCTCCCATTACGATAACTTATCCCTTACTGTTACTCTCTGCCTTCGATCATTTAAGTACTCCCTAACCCACTGTAGCTGACTGCCTGTTAAGCCTGTCTCTTTCCCTAATTCCTAGTCTAATCTCTGGAGTGGCACTGTACCACAGCCATTCTTGCAGTCCCTGTCTTGTTTTATTTCTGTAACTGTCATAAAACTCCAGCAGATTTGTAAGACAAGAATTTCCATCCCTTAATCCGTGCTGGTTTTCTGTGAAGACTCGACTCTCCCTGTCTCTCTCCCTGTCTCTCTCCCTGTCTCTCTCCCTGTCTCTCTCCCTGTCTCTCTCCCTGTCTCTCTCCCTGTCTCTCTCCCTGTCTCTCTCCCTGTCTCTCTTTTTCTTTTTCTTTTTCTTTTTTTTTTACACAGGGTTTGACAAGGTTAAGGATCCCTAACTTTATTGACAAGCTATTTACAGGTTAAGGATTCCTAACTTTATTGGCAAGCTAAGAGCTGTTACCTACATCAGCTCATTTGAAAGCATTTTTATTGTTATGAGACATACAAGTAGGGAACAGGATGAAGTTGGAGCCATCTGTGGGCCAGCATTTTCATTTGATCAACTGACTTTATCTCGTTGACATCATTATGCTGTACAAATGTGTTCCATACTCGAGTCATCCTGGGTATGTATGATCTCAGATGGAGTGATGTTTTGGAGAGGGGTACAGCCAGAGTGAAGTTGCTGCTTTCTGCCCGTCTTGTGGCATAAAAGCTTGTTTCACGCTGTCCTCGAAGTGGATCCAAGTGTGGTATTTTGACAATATTCGCCTTGTACATAACAGTAAGGCCACCCACATCCCTCCTATGTTGAAGGCTCTGCTGAAATGACAGATCTATCCAGGATGGGTCCAGGCGAGAGATGAGACGTCTTGCTCTGTTCTCTACTCTGTCAAGCAGTCGCAGATGAGAGGGGGGGCAGGCAAACCAAGAAAGTGGAGCATACTCAAGGTGTGAGCGTACTTGTGCCTCGTACAGGATCTTGCAACCCCTACTGTCAAGCAGATGCGAGATACGGCGAAGTGCTGTAAGCTTCCTGGCTGCCTTGTTGGCAAGATTTACAACATGGTTCTTCATGGTTAGTTAGGAGTCAAATTTCACCCCAAGGATATCAACTTCTTCTCCAGGTGCCAACACCCTCCCATTCATCCTTACTACTGCCCCAGCATTACCATCATGGTGCCTAGAGACGATCATCATTTGCGTTTTCTCAGGTGCAAATGTTACTTGCCATCTATTTCCCAAAGCTGATACAGCTCTCAGCTGGTGATTGATGTAGCTTAGAGCAGCTGGCATTTCTTCTCTTGGATAAGTGAATGTCAGTGTACAGTCGTCTGCATATGCATGTGATTCTGGGATGAGATGAAGAAGGTCGTTGAAGTAGACATTCCATAACAATGGACCCAGCACGCTTCCTTGTGGAACACTTGCCCCAATAGGATGTCTTGCTGATTCCGTTCCATTGAGAACTACACTTAGAGATCTACCATGAAGGTAATCACTGAGGAGACATAGCGTAGAGCCTGCAATTCCCAGTGCTTGAAGTTTTGCTAAGAGGCCCTGGTGCCACACCCGGTCGAAATCGCCAGCAATGTCCAGTGCTACCACACAGCTGACTTTGGATTCATCCAGTGACTGGTGCCACTTAGTGGAGAGGTTTAACAACAGATCAGCAGCAGAGTAACCTTTCCTGAAGCCATATTGACGATCACAAAGTAGTGAGTGGTAGTCAAAAAACTCTGTCATTTGTCTTGAGATTATTGTCTCAAGGATCTTACCAGTGATTGACAGGAGTGACACTGGTCTGTAGTTGCTGATTTCTGCTCTGCTCTTCTTTTTGTGAACAGGGACTACATTTGCCTCTTTCCATAGAGAGGGCCATTTACACTGTACTAGGCAGTGCTGAAAGATGCGAGTTAGAGGTACTTCTAGCTGGTCTGCACATCTTCTCAATCTTGGGCTCAACTTGTCTGGGCCCACAGCCTTTTCTTGGTCCAGCGATTTAAGAAGGAAATGCACCTCCTCCTGCCTTATTGTCACCACTGACAGTTTTGACACAGTTCTTGCAGCTAGCCAAGGAGGGACCCTTGCTGGATCAGGAACTTGCACTTTGGTAGCAAAGTGTTCAGCAAAGAGGTCCGCCTTCTCTTGACTACTAGTAGAGGTGGTCCCATCCTGTCGATTTAGAGGTGGAATAAGTTCATCAGGCAGATAACCTTGTCTGTCCTTGACCAGGGACCACCAGGTTTTGGAGCCTACCCTACCTGATGCTAACTTCCTTTTAGTGTCCACCTCCCATTTAGCAATGGCCCAATTTTGAACATCACCCATATGCCTACAGGCTTGCCTGTGCAAGTTCCTGTTATAGGTGGTAGGATGTCTCTTATACCTTCGCCATGCTTTGTACTTAGCAGTAGCAGCCTCTCTACAACGAAAGCCAAACCAAGGCTGATCTGTAGGCTTCGTCACATATTGCCGGTGAGGAATGTGTTCTTGTTGTAGATTAAGGATGTGTCCAGTGAAGGCTTTCACTTGGTTGTCAACATCCCCTTGGAGAAGAGCATTCCAATCGGTGGTGGCGAGCTCAGAGCAAAGGGCTGGCCAGTTACCTCTTTCCCATAGCCAGGTTGTGCGTGTGGACTCCTCACCTCGTTCTGTTGGGATCTTAAGTGTCGTAAAAACAGCCTTGTGGTCAGACGATCCAACGTAGCCGAGGGGTTGACAAGTGACTATGCCTTCTGCCAGATCACTCACTACTGGGTCAAGGGAGGAGCCAGAGATATGAGTAGGGAAATCAACAAAGTTTCTCATGTCAAACACTGCAAGAAGGTCATCAAAGTCCCTCTGTATAAGGTGCTGGTTGAGGTCACCAACAATTATAATATGTTGACAGTTGTGTTGTAGCAGAAGGGAGTCAATATTTTCCATTAGGAAGTTGATGGGGTCTGCATGTTGCCACTGAGGTCTGTACATTGCACATGCTAGTACAGAGGTACTAGTGTTTATACAGAGCTTGAAGAACATCATTTCAAGATGTGTAGGGGTGGCAACATCAATGTGCTGGGCATGAACACTTTTAGAGAAGCACACAGCAACACCACCACCTTGCCCTTGCCTGTCTCTTCTCATCCATGAGGTGTAGTCAACAATTCTCGCAAAATTTTCTGGAGTCCTGTCATCCAAAAATGTTTCAACAACAGCTATCATGTCGGGACGTCGAGTGTTCACAAAGCTATGTGTGAGCTCTCCAACATAAATAATGAAACCTCTAATGTTGGCCGACAGGATGCTGATAGACTGGCTCCTCATGATGAAGTGGTCAGCTTGAGGTGGTGGTGGTTGCATGGGTCGAGAGACTGCTCTTGGCCCCCGCCTCTTCACTGAATGCTACTAGGTCCTCTCTCTCCATGCTCCATGAGCTTTATCATACCTCGTCTTAAAGCTATGTATGGTTCCTGCCTCCACTACATCACTTGCTACACTATTCCACTTACTGACTACTATATGGCTGAAGAAATACTTCCTAACATCCCTTTGACTCATCTGAGTCTTCAACTTCCAAGTGCGATCCCTTGTTTCAGTGTCCCCTCTCTGGAACATCCTGTCTCTGCCCACTTATCTATTCCACGCAGTATTTTGTATGTCGTTATGTCTCCTCTAACTCTCCTGTCACCCCAGTGTCGTTAGGCTGTGTGTTTGTGTGTGTGTTTGTGTGTGTGTTTGTGTGTGTGTTTGTGTGTGTGTTTGTGTGTGTTTGTGTGTGTGTTTGTGTGTGTGTTTGTGTGTTTGTGTGTGCGTGTGTGTGTGTGTGTGTGTGTGTTTGTGTGTGTGTGTGTGTGTTTGTGTGTGTTTGTGTGTGTGTGTTTGTGCGTGTGTTTGTGTTTGTGTGTTTGTGTGTGTGTTTGTGTGTGTGTGTGTGTGTTTGTGTGTGTTTGTGTGTGTTTGTGTGTGTGTTTGTGTGTTTGTGTGTGTTTGTGTGTGTTTGTGTGTTTGTGTGTGTGTTTGTGTGTGTGTTTGTGTGTGTGTGTGTGTGTTTGTGTGTGTGTTTGTGTGTGTGTTTGTGTGTGTGTTTGTGTGTGTTTGTGTGTGTGTTTGTGTGTGTTTGTGTGTGTGTTTGTGTGTGTGTTTGTGTGTTTGTGTGTGTGTTTGTGTGTGTGTTTGTGTGTGTGTGTGTGTGTGTGTTTGTGTGTGTGTTTGTGTGTGTAAAAGAGAGTTATTTGCCAAGTTGTATATAAAGGTGCATATTTTTGCTGTTGCTATTAATTTCTGAAAGTGAAAGTGAGAGTGAATCCGAGTGTCAGTGTGAGTGCGTAAAGGTGAGAATGCTCATTTCCCAGAAAATTCTGCAGCTAAAAACACACTAAACGTTTCCAGCAAAAATGGAAAAAACAAAAGCATGACACTGGAAGCCCCATCATTGTCTATTGTCAGTTTCTTAATTGGAGATCTTCCATTATCTTTTTATGATTTGTTATTAACACTTAATCTTCGAATTGTTTTCTCGGTTCCCTGAGCGAGCAGTTACGGGCATGTCTGTTCCTGTCAAATAGATGAACTGCATTAAATATCTATGTAGTTCATTGTCAGGGCACAATAGCTCCATTAAAAACGTCTATAGGATTTGTTTTTTCGTTTGTTGGACTGGACGATGCACAGAAAAACGTACGACTTTGTAATGGTTCACTCTAGGGAACCTTCAGATCTGTGCTCCAGTTCCCCGAATTAAGCCTGAATGCCTTCCACATCTCCCCCCCTTCCCTCCAGGCGCTGTATAATTCTCCGGGTTTAGCGCTTCCCCCTAGATTATAATAATAGGGAACCTTCATCTTAACATCTTTATCTGCCACTAGCACTGTATGCTAGTGGTTTTCTTCTGTGCTTAACAGTATTTTATTACATGTAAACTACATTATATGTATACAGTAAACAGGAAATAAATTTATAATTATAACGTGATGAGGTTCTTCCGCAGTGACTGAAACATTTCGGTTCGTTTTCGTTTGTTGTCAAGTCACAACTTGGCGAGAAAACAGAGAAGACCAGAAGAGATCATGGAAAGGGAGAAAGGAGAAGAGGGAGCTGGTGCTGATGCTGCTTCTTCCACCACTAATACTACTACGACCATTACCAACACTACCACTTTCTTTCTGGCCTGTCTTCTGGTCATGGTCAGGTATGTCCTGGTAAGGGTACAAAACGTACGAAACGTTGTCAAACTTTCCTCTCTTAAGGTTCGGTTGTATGTGTATTAATGAGATTAATATTACCAGGATCATTGAAACTAAACCCTTAAGCATCCTCAAAAATATAGGTTAGATAAATACAAAAGTGAGAAGGGTTGGATTAGAGGAGCTGCCAAGTATTAGTCCATAGACCTACAGTGTTCCTTCATTAAATTTTGTTAACCTCCTTGAAGAACGACACCCAAATGCAGTGTAATGGGAACCTTTCGTGTCGACGTTTTCCCAACACGGTGGCCTTTATCAAGTCACCAACAGATGACGCCCACTGTGTGGGCGAAATGTTCCAAAAACTAATGGCATTACACTACATTACTTTCCATCGTGTCTGTTTTATAACATTTTCCATCTAAAAACCTCTTTGGAGGCCATTGCTTTAGGCTTTCAACAGAGAATTAGCCCATGCGCAGACTACGTCCACTGTTTTTGGTGTTGATTTCTTGGTATTCTCGTCTATATGTATATTTATGTCGAGCCGAATAGGTAAAACTATTTATTTTGGCTTAAATAGCAACGCTCTTCTTGCCGAATAAGGCAAGCAAAAATTTGTGTATGCAATAATTTCGCAAAAATCATTCTGAACCTAAGGGAAAAAAATATATTTCATTGTGTTTGTTATTGAATTATTGTAAGCTTATCTAAAATATATTTAGTTGGATTAGGCTAAACTAAATTGCGCATGTTATAAGGTTAGGTAAGTTTTCTAAGGTTCTTTTGGTACAAAATTATTAATTTTTGCATTAACATAAATGCAAATATATCTTTAAACGTGTAAGAGAAATTTTTAAAAAGGACTTAATTTTAAAAGAGTTCTTGCTAACTGACCACCCCTCAAGGAAGGTTCCTTGATGTTGGTGAGGGGCTCTTGATTTAGGGAATTGGATCTGTGCTCCAGTTCCCCGAATTAAGCCTGAATGCCTTCCACATCCCCCCCAGGCGCTGTATAATCCTCCGGGTTTAGCGCTTCCCCTTGATTATAATAATAATAATCTTGCTAACTGACCAGTTTTATCTATTCGGCACGACATTTTATATATATATATATATATATATATATATATATATATATATATATATATATATATATATATATATATATATATATATATATACACATGTATATATATATGCAAATATCGCAAACCAAGCGATACACAATGCGAAACAACCATAATCTAATTTTTTATTATTGTAACGTTAATTTCGTTCAGACTATTACAATATCAATGTTTGTGGGATTTTTCTAATGCTATAATATTCATCCTTCTGTCTGTGGGTACTGCTGTGCCTGGGGGGCACTTCCTGTACCCTTCTCTATCCCTCTCTCCCTCACTCACTCCAGTGAAGACGTCCTCTATGAACTTACTTGCTTGGACATCCTCCTCTTTTCTGCAATTTTGCAACCTTCTGATATGTTAATTGCAACACGAAAGGCCTAGAACTATCATTCTATTTCCCCTGTGGTTGATATATATAAGGATTGAAGAGGGAAAGGAGATGGGGTGTTACGGGAGGGATGGATATAGAAACGGAGGGAGAGAGCCAGGGAAAGGGGAAAGGAGGGCGATGAGTACAAGAGAAAGTAAAAAAAAAATTATAAATCGCCCCGTAAAAACCAGTCTAGCGGAGCATTTTAGCTCATCTCGCCTGAGGTCACCTCTCACAGTTGTCTCCAGCAGGTGACCATCACAAGGTCACCTCTAAAGTCAAGGACAAGACTACTGCTAAATTTGCTATACCTGGACGGGAAGCATTATATATATATATATATATATATATATATATATATATATATATATATATATATATATATATATATATATATATATATATATATATATATATATATATATATATATATATATATATATATTCATATATATATTCAACAAGTCGGCCGTCTCCCACCGAGGCAGGGTGACCCAAAAAAGAAAGAAAATCCCCAAAAAGAAAATGCTTTCATCATCATTCAACACTTTCACCACACTCACACATAATCACTGTTTTTGCAGAGGTGCTCAGAATACAACAGTTTAGAAGCATATACATACAAAGATACACAACATATCCCTCCAAACTGCCAATATCCCAAACCCCTCCTTTAAAGTGCAGGCATTGTACTTCCCATTTCCAGGACTCAAGTCCGACTATATGAAAATAACCGGTTTCCCTGAATCCCTTCACTAAATATTACCCTGCTCACACTCCAACAGATCGTCAGGTCCCAAGTACCATTCGTCTCCATTCACTCCTATCTAACACGCTCACGCACGCTTGCTGAAAGTCCAAGCCCCTTGCCCACAAAACCTCCTTTACACCCTCTCTCCAACCCTTTCGAAGACGACCCCTACCTCGCCTTCCTTCCCCTATAGATTTATATGCTTTCCATGTCATTCTACTTTGATCCATTCTCTCTAAATGACCAAACCACCTCAACAACCTCTCTTCTGCCCCCTGACTAATACTTTTATTAACTCCACACCTTTTCCTAATTTCCACACTCCGAATTTTCTGCATAATATTTACACCACACATTGCCCTTAGACAGGACATCTCCACTGCCTCCAACCGTCTCCTCGCTGCTGCATTTACCACCCAAGCTTCACACCCATATAAGAGTGTTGGTACTACTATACTTTCATACATTCCCTTCTTTGCCTCCATAGATAACGTTTTTTGACTCCACATATACCTCAATGCACCACTCACCTTTTTTCCCTCATCAATTCTATGATTAACCTCATCCTTCATAAATCCATCCGCCGACACGTCAACTCCCAAGTATCTGAAAACATTCACTTCTTCCATACTCCTCCTCCCGAATTTGATATCCAATTTTTCTTTATCTAAATCATTTGATACCCTCATCACCTTACTCTTTTCTATGTTCACTTTCAACTTTCTACCGTTACACACATTCCCAAACTCATCCACTAACCTTTGCAATTTTTCTTCAGAATCTCCCATAAGCACAGTATCATCAGCAAAAAGTAACTGTGTTAATTCCCATTTTGAATTTGATTCCCCATAATTTAATCCCACCCCTCTCCCGAACACCCTAGCATTTACTTCTTTTATAACCCCATCTATAAATATATTAAACAACCATGGTGATATTACACATCTCTGTCTAAGACCTACTTTTACCGGGAAGTAGTCTCCCTCTCTTCTACACACCCTAACCTGAGCCTCACTATCCTCATAAAAACTCTTTACAGCATTTAGTAACTTACCACCTATTCCACATACTTGCAACATCTGCCACATTGCTCCCCTCTCCACTCTATCATATGCCTTTTCTAAATCCATAAATGCAATATAAACTTACCTACCTTTATCTAAATACTGCTCACATATATGCTTCAATGTAAACACTTGATCTACACATCCCCTACCCACTCTGAAACCTCCTTGCTCATCCGCAATCCTACATTCTGTCTTACCTCTAATTCTTTCAATTATAACCCTACTGTACACTTTTCCTGATATACTCAATAAACTTATTCCTCTATAATTTTTACAATCTTTTTGTCCCATTTCCCTTTATATAAAGGGACTATACATGCTCTCTGCCAATCCCTAGGTACCTTCCCCTCTTTCATACATTTATTAAACAAAAGTACCAACCACTCCAACACTATATCCCCCCCTGCTTTTAACATTTCTGTCATGATCCCATCAGTTCCAGTTGCTTTACCCCTTTTCATTCTACGTAATGCCTCACGTACCTCCCCCACACTTACATTCTGCTCTTCTTCACTCCTAAAAGATGGTATACCTCCCTGACCAGTGCATGAAATTACCGCTTCCCTTTCTTCCTCAACATTTAAAAGTTCCTCAAAATATTCACGCCATCTACCTAATATATATATATATATATATATATATATATATATATATATATATATATATATATATATATATATATATATATATATATATATATATATATAGGAGGGGTGTTAATGTTGCAGTTGAAAATCTGTAGTTAGGTAAGACACACATGCAACAGTTAGGTATCTTTATTTCGAAACGTTTCGCCTACACAGTAGGCTTCTTCAGTCGAGTACAGAAAAGTTGATAGAAGCAGACGAGACTTGAAGACGATGTAATCAGTCCATCACCCTTAAAGTTTTGAGGTGGTCAGTCCCTCAGTCTGGAGAAGAGCATTGTTCCATAGTCTGAAACAATATATAATATATATAATAAAGATACCTAACTGTTGCATATGTGTCTTACTTAACAACCTGTCGGTATTTTATACCATTTTAATGTTCAAAAACTGTAGTGTAAAGCAACCTTCTGGCAAGACAGTGATGGAGTGAATGATGGTGAAAGTTTTTCTTTTTCGGGCCACCCTGCCTTGGTGGGAATCGGCCAGTGTGTTAATAAAAAAAATATATATGCATACACACATATACACACACATATACATATACACACGCATGTACACACACACACACACACACACATGCAAGAGTTACCCAAATGCCAACCTCTTCACTCCCTCTCACTTGGGTCGTCTCATAACAAGTGCTGGCGGTGTTTTCTCCAGGCTGACATTTGACCCCCTCGCCTGATCTTGGTGTTTGATTCACGCATAACATGACACTAGGGGCGTGAATGAGCCTAAGGAAAATTCCAAATGTTTAGTTAAAGCCTTACGAAAAATGTTTTACTTAAATCAGCAAAGATAATTACTCAGCAGTTAATAAAGAAAGAAAACTGAAATGAATAATTTCAAAATATCCTAGAATTTAATGTAAATGCTATTCAGTAATTAAAACCGTGTGGGGACGTAAGGGTATTGTTGGATACTTAGATGGCAGCACTGAGTGATGTAGGTACTGAAGCAGCTGGCTAGTGTGTGTGTGTGTGTGTGTGTGTGTGTGTGTGTGTGTGTGTACTCACCTAATTGTATTCACCTAATTGTGGTTGCAGGGGTCGAGACTCGGCTCCTGGCCCCGGCTCTTCACTGATCACTACTAGGTCCTCTCCCTCTCTGCTTCCTGAGCTTTGTCATACCTCTTCTTAAAACTATGTATGGTTCCTGCCTCCACTACTTCACTTGCTAGGCTATTCCACTTCCTGACGACTTTATGACTGAAGAAATACTTCCTAACGTCCCTGTGACTCGTCTGAGTCTTCAGCTTCCAGTTGTGACCCCTTGTTTCTGTGTCCCCTGTCTGGAACATCCTATCTCTGTCACCTTGTGTATTCCCCGCAGTATCTTGTATGTCGTTATCATGTCTCCCCTGACCCTTCTGTCCTCCAGTGTCGTCAGTCCGATTTCCCTCAACCTTTCCTCGTACGACATTTCCCTGAGTTCTGGGACTAGCCTTGTTGCAAACCTTTGTACTTTCTCTAACTTCTTGACGTGCTTGACCAGGTGTGGCTTCCAGACTGGTGCTGCATACTCCAGTATGGGCCTAACATACACAGTGTACAGTGTCTTCAACGATTCCTTATTAAGGCATCGGAACGCTATTCTCAGGTTTGCCAGGCGCCCGTATGCTGCAGCAGTCATTTGGTTGATGTGTGCCTCCGGTGACGTGCTCTGTGTTATGGTCACCCTAAGGTCTTTCTCCCTGAGTGAGGTCTGTAGTCTTTGTCCACCTAGCCTATACTCTGTCTGCGGTCTTCTTTGCCCCTCCCCAATCTTCATGACTTTGCATTTGGCAGGGGTGTGTGTGTGTACTCACCTAGTTGAGGTTGCGGGGGTCGAGTCCGAGCTCCTGGCCCCGCCTCTTCACTGATCGCTACTAGGTCACTCTCCCTGAGCCGTGAGCTTTATCATACCTCTGCTTAAAGCTATGTATGGATCCTGCCTCCACTACATCGCTTCCCAAACTATTCCACTTACTGGCTACTCTGTGGCTGAAGAAATACTTCCTAACATCCCTGTGATTCATCTGTGTCTTCAACTTCCAACTGTGTCCCCTTGTTACTGTGTCCAATCTCTGGAACATCCTGTCTTTGTCCACCTTGTCAATTCCTCTCAGTATTTTGTATGTCGTTATCATGTCCCTCCTATCTCTCCTGTCCTCCAGTGTCGTCAGGTTGATTTCCCTTAACCTCTCCTCGTAGGACATACCTCTTAGCTCTGGGACTAGTCTTGTTGCAAACCTTTGCACTTTCTCTAGTTTCTTTACGTGCTTGGCTAGGTGTGGGTTCCAAACTGGGGCCGCATACTCCAATATGGGCCTAACGTACACGGTGTACAGGGTCCTGAATGATTCCTTATTAAGATGTCGGAATGCTGTTCTGAGGTTTGCTAGGGGCCCATATGCTGCAGCAGTTATTTGGTTGATGTGCGCTTCAGGAGATGTGCCTGGTGTTATACTCACCCCAAGATCTTTTTCCTTGAGTGAGGTTTGTAGTCTCTGGCCCCCTAGACTGTACTCCGTCTGCGGTCTTCTTTGCCCTTCCCCAATCTTCATGACTTTGCACTTGGTGGGATTGAACTCCAGGAGCCAATTGCTGGACCAGGTCTGCAGCCTGTCTAGATCCCTTTGTAGTTCTGCCTGGTCTTCGACCGAGTGAATTCTTCTCATCAACTTCACGTCATCTGCAAACAGGGACACCTCAGAGTCTTTTCCTTCCGTCATGTCGTTCACAAATACCAGAAACAGCACTGGTCCTAGGACTGACCCCTGCGGGACCCCGCTGGTCACAGGTGCCCACTCTGACACCTCGCCACGTACCATGACTCGCTGCTGTCTTCCTGACAAGTATTCCCTGATCCATTGTAGTGCCTTCCCTGTTATCCCTGCTTGGTCCTCCAGTTTTTGCACCAATCTCTTGTGTGGAACTGTCAAACGCCTTCTCGCAGTCCAAGAAAATGCAATCCACCCACCCCTCTCTCTCTTGTCTTACTGCTGTCACCATGTCATAGAACTCCAGTAGGTTTGTGACACAGGATTTCCCGTCCATGAAACCATGTTGGCTGCTGTTGATGAGATCGTTCCTTTCTAGGTGTTCCACCACTCTTCTCCTGATAATCTTCTCCATGATTTTGCATACTATACATGTCAGTGACCCTGGTCTGTAGTTTAATGCTTCATGTCTGTCTCCTTTTTTAAAGATTGGGACTACATATGCTGTCTTCCATGCCTCAGGCAATCTCCCTGTTTCGATAGATGTATTGAATATTATTGTTAGGGGTACACATAGTGCCTCTGCTCCCTGTCTCAATACCCATGGGGAGATGTTATCTGGCCCCATTGCCTTTGAGGTATCTAGCTCACTCAGAAGCCTCTTCACTTCTTCCTCGGATGTGTGCACTGTGTCCAGCACATGGTGGTGTGCCCCACCTCTCCATCTTTCTGGAGCCCCTTCTGTCTCCTCTGTGAACACTTCTTTGAATCTCTTGTTGAGTTCCTCGCATACTTCACGGTCATTTCTTGTTGTCTCTCCTCCTTCCTTCCTTAGCCTGATTACCTGGTCCTTGACTGTTGTTTTCCTCCTGATGTGGCTGTACAACAGTTTCGGGTCAGATTTGGCTTTTGCTGCTATGTCGTTTTCATATTGTCTTTGGGCCTCCCTTCTTATCTGTGCATATTCGTTTCTGGCTCTACGACTGCTCTCCTTATTCTCCTGGGTCCTTTGCCTTCTATATTTCTTCCATTCCCTAGTACACTTGGTTTTTGCCTCCCTGCACCTTTGGGTAAACCATGGGCTCATCCTGGCTTTTTCATTATTCCTGTTACCCTTGGGTACAAACCTCTCCTCAGCCTCCTTGCATTTTGTTGCTACATATTCCATCATCTCATTAACTGGCTTCCCTGCCAGTTCTCTGTCCCACTGAACCCCGTTCAGGAAGTTCCTCATTCCTGTGTAGTCCCCTTTCTTGTAGTTTGGCTTCATTCGTCCTGGCCTTCCTGCTTCTCCCTCCACTTGTAGCTCTACTGTGTATTCAAAGCTTAAAACCACATGGTCACTGGCCCCAAGGGGTCTTTCATATGTGATGTCCTCAATATCTCCACTATTCAAGGTGAATACTAAGTTCAGCCTTGCTGGTTCATCCTCTCCTCTCTCTTGTAGTGTCCCTTACGTGTTGGCACATGAAGTTTTCCAGTACCACCTCCATCATCTTAGCCCTCCATGTATCTTGGCCCCCACGTGGGTCCAAGTTCTCCCAATCGATCTCCTTGTGGTTAAAGTCACCCATGATCAGGAGCTTTGCCCTGCATGCATGAGCTCTTCTGGCCACTCTAGCCAGTGTGTCAACCATCGCTCTATTGCTCTCGTCGTACTCTTGCCTTGGCCTCCTGCTGTTCTGTGGTGGGTTATACATCACTGCTATTACCACCTTGGGACCTCTTGAGTGAAGCGTTCCCGCTATGTAATCACTTTCTTCTCCGCTGTCTCCTCTCTCCAGCTCGTCAAAATTCCAGCAATTTTTGATCAGCAATGCCACTCCTCCACCCCCCCTGTTCCCTCTGTCTTTCCTCAGGATTTGGTATCCCGTTGGAAAGATGGCATCTGTTATAATACCTGTAAGCTTGGTTTCTGTGAGTGCTATGATGTCCGGTGATGCTTCTTTGACTCTTTCATGCCACTCCTCCCACTTATTTGTTATTCCATCAGCGTTTGTGTACCATACCTTCAGTTTCCTTTCCAACACTGTGGTTTGGGGGGCCTGTGAGGGTGGGAGACCTGGTGGCATACTGTGGGATTCTGTAGCTCGGTGTTGGGTGGAGGCTGTGGGTATGGATTGTAGTGTGTGTTGGGATGGTGTGATAGGTTGTATGGTTCTGAGAATAGTTGTGTGTGTGCTTGCCCTTGCTGTTCTGTTCTGCTCTGCTCTGACTGACCTCTGCTGGTTCCATCCTTGTCTCTTTTCCTAGCTCCTTTCGCTTTTTTGTCCTCTCCCTCAGCTGCTGTCGTTCTGATTTTGTTCTGTCTCTGTCTAGGAACACCCTCGTGTACTCTTCCGCGTATTTTAATCGTGGTTTCTCTTGGAGGATCCTGTTCTGTACTGTTTCCATCCTGAGAATCAGCTTGATTGGTCGGTTTCTCCCCTTCGAGTACCCCCCTATTCTCTGAAAATTTACAATCTCGTCCATCTCTTCACCTATTTCGGTGATGATTTTCTCAATCTCCTTTCTTTCTTCCTGCTGCCTTTCAGTGTGTGTCCTTTCCTCTCTCTCCTGAAGCCCATGGATAAACACTGATTTTGCCCTTTCCTCCTCCCATTGCCTCACCCTCTGTGACTCTGGATCCTGCCTGTATGTGGTCAGTTTCTCCCTTTTTTTTCCAGTGGCTCTTGATAGCATGGTTGTGCCTCAGCATTCGACCTATCGCCCTCTCCATCTACAACCAGCTGTTCTTTCCTTTCACTCCTTGGTCCTCCTTGGCAGGCTGATATGACCTTAGCATAATTCATAATTCCTTCCTTCCTGTTCGGCCTCGCAGCTTCATATGCTGTCTTCTCTGGTCACTGCCCCTGTAACTCGCTTCAGCCTATTTATCTCATCTTCTAGGACCCTTATCTTGGATACTGCAGTTTCGACTTGTGCCTCCCAATTCTTTGTCTCCTTCTCCAACCTCTTTTTCAATTTCACAGAGAGCTCTTTCTCCACTTTTTCAGAAAGCTCTCCTAATTTTCTCTCCCACTCTTGTTCCATCCTTTTCCACTGCTCCTCCATCCACTCCTCCCTACCAGAACCATTCTCATCTGATCCTTTGTTCCTGTGAGTCCCCACCATTTTATTTTTTGTGAGAGAAGAGAGAAGGGAAAGGTAGAAGGAGAGAGAGAGGGGAAGAGTGAGAAGGGAAAGGGGGAGAGAGAGTGTGAGAGGGGGGAAAGAGAGAGTAGGGAAGGGAAGGAGAGGGGGAGAGTGAGAAGGGAAAAATGGAGAAGAGATGGAGAGAGAGAGAGAGAGAGAGAGAGAGAGAGAAGGGAAGGTAGAGAGAGGGGGAGAGTTAGAAGGGAAAATGGGGAAGAGAGAGAGAGCAAGAGAGGGAGAGAGGGGGAGCGAGTGAGAGAGAGAGGGGGAGGGAGAGTGAAGGGAAGGGTAGGAGAGGGGAAGAGTTAGAAGGGAAAATGGGGAAGAGAGAGAGGGAGAGAGAGAGAGAGAGAGAGAGAGAGAGAGAGAGAGAGAGAGAGAGAGAGAGGGGGAGAGAGAGAGAGGGGGAGAGAGAGAGAGAGGGGGAGAGAGAGAGAGAGAGAAGGCAAAGAGAGGGGGAGACAGAGGGGGGAAAGAGGAGGGGATGGAAGAGCGAGAGGGGAGAGGCTAGGAGGGGAGAGATGGGGAAAGGGAGAGGGGAGAGATGTTAGAGGGGAGGGAGAGATGGGAGAGGGAAGAGAGAGAGAGAGAGAGATAGGTAGAGAGTGATAGGTAGAGAGAGAGATATAGGTAGAGAGTGATAGGTAGAGAGAGAGATATAGGTAAAGAGTGAGAAAGGTAGAGATAGGTCTCTAGGGAGAGAGAAGGAGCGAGGTTCAGATGGTCAGTTCACAGGACGGTGTGAAATCCTGTGTGTGTGTTTGAGTGTGTACTACAGCTTACAAGTGCTTGTTCCTCTGTGTGTGTGTGTGTGTGTGTGTGTCTGTGTGTGTGTGTCTGTGTGTGTGTGTGTGTGTGTATGTGTGTGTGTGTGTGCGCGCGCGCGCGCGCGCGTGTGTCTGTGTGTGTATGTGTGTGTGTGTGTGTGTGTGTGTGTGTGTGTGTGATATTATCAAGAACCTTTAATGGAATAATTTTAATAGTTTTTTCAGTGATTATTTTTCTCCATATTTTTTGTATTTTATTTTTCATGTTTTGTTTCAGGTAGAAAATTTTCAAATTTTTTAAGTATTTATTTTTTTTACATTTTCTAATTATTCTTCTGTTATTTTTTCTATTCTTCTTTCATTAGTAGGAAGTATCCCTTCAAATACCCTTTGAGGGTCCTAAAGGGCAAATATACTTTCACAATAATGTAATGTATATATCTCTCCTCCGGTCCAGAGAGGATATATTCAGGATCGTGCGGCGTTCCCAGTCATTTAAATGTGTTATTGGCTTTATGCGGAACGTAAACGATCTGTGTATCTGTTCCAGCTTTTATCTCCATCCTATCCCGGACACTGCCCTTAACACGGAACAATACTCGAGGCGAGTAAGACAAAAATGAAGAATAAAAAGGCACAATGTCGTGGTTGGAACAAGACACAAATAGCCAGCACTTCGGAGGCTAAAACTTATGACGGCCCCTCTGAGATGGTTCCTCGAGGCTGGTGAAGGGCTTTTGATCAAGGGAATTGGATCTGTGCTCCAGTTCCCTGAACTAAGCCTGAATACCTTCCTCATCCCCTCCCCCCACAGGTGATGTATAATCTTACAGGTTTAGCGCTTCCCCTTTGATTATAATAAAACTTATGACATTTCGGCCCAACTTAGACCATGGAGTCACCCAGAGGAAGCGTCAATATTGGCGCCATTTTCCCTGTTTTCAGAGTTCTCCTTCTCCAACTCTGTTTTAATCCAGACTTCACGACGTTAGCCTTACTGTATTTTGAAAGATAGGTCGGATGACAATATTACACCTAGGTCTTAAAAGTATTCCTGTCGTTATATCTGGTGATTTATTTTCTTCGTTTAGTATAAAATACCTCCATTGAGTTTATCGTCCTCTCCATATCTAAACAACTGGAATTTCTCACCACTGAACATATTCTCTATTTGCCTCTGGGAAAACATTGCCTGTATCCCCTTGCAATTTTTCCATGTCTTTTTAAAGATGTGATTTTCGTGCGATGTTG
Organism: Cherax quadricarinatus; assembly: GCF_038502225.1. Lineage (NCBI taxonomy): Eukaryota > Metazoa > Arthropoda > Malacostraca > Decapoda > Parastacidae > Cherax > Cherax quadricarinatus. The sequence continues at coordinate 15,372,521 of NC_091367.1, forward strand.
CATTCTCAACCGCTTTCCGAACTTTTCTCTTACACTTGTCTATCTTTTAAATAACTTTCAGTTTAGTCCAGCATTTTATGTAGTCAGTGCTTATCCCTCGATATATTTGTTGAAGATAGTGGCTGACCTACGATTTTAGGGACCTGAAGCTTGAACTGTTATGGGGCCCTTCGCAACCCTTTCTCATACAGTAGACCCAAAATCTTTAAGCAGTGTGAACCAAAGTCGCTTCTGGGGCCCTTCCAGGATTAGGGGCCCTGATGCTTAAGCTTTATTAGTTTCATAGTAGATCCGCTTCTGGTTGAGGAGGATCCTGGAAAGGATTTTTCTGGTTTGTGGTCATCTAGATATGAATGGTTGCAAAGGGAAGCTGTGACATTATTGGTGGAAAGGAGCGGCTTGGGATTTTTTTTTATTTTCGTAAGCGTATGTTGTGTCGAGATGGGTGACATAAAAAGGTCTTCAAAGATGGGTGCCTGTTAGTGTATGGTGTGTTGAGTATCGCTTTCCTGGGAAGGAAGGGGAAGTTAAAATAGGGGATAGTTCGTGGTTGAAGGAAGAAAAATAAAGGCCAGAACTTTATATGTTACATTGCAGGACACCCTCACCCCTTGTATGGCTGAGGGTGCATTTTGAGTTGGGGAAAATGTATGAAGTTGCGAGTTGCTCCGAGGGAACGATAAGTTATGAACATGTTTTTGCATGGCATTCTTCAAGCCCGCACGGTGATGTTCAGGAAAGTGGTGACTTCGTAATTATGTTTCTGTGGGAGATTGGTGGGGTTGTGTATGCGTTAGTTGTGGTGACGAGAAGAAGTGTCGGTGTTAAGAGCCTTAAGATTTGACTTTGGATGATTATTGGGAGTCTCGTTAAGTGCACCTATGTTTGTAGTTGATTATATTTATATGACAGGCGTGCTCAGGGACGCTGCACGCTCCTGTATGTGGTTGCGGGAGTTGACTCCGAACTCTTAATTCCGCCGGGATTAGAAATTAGGCTTCATATTCTGGAAGTGAAGCTTTATATAACTATTAGAAGTCATTATAAGTGGGTCATTTGGGCAGTAATTTATGACATGGTATTGTGGTATTAGCGTTGGAAGATTGTTGGCATTATGACTGTGGTGGAGTCTCCCTGGCGACCTGCTGTTTAGGCTACGCAAAATTCGTTAGGAAGCAGGACAGACGTATCCTGACGCTTGTCTTAATCATACGATGACTCGCAGCTGAAGCTTTTGGCTATGTGACCGAGGCCTTCCACTGCCTTACCGGTTTGGCGTGTGTGGAGATGCAAGGTTCATTTATGCTTCCAGAGCAGCTAGTTTTTTTGTGCACCTCGTGCTCATCTTGCAACCGATAGCACAAAAAAATCATCTCAAAAGGTTACAAAAATATTAGCTATTTCATACATTACGAATATTTCGTGTAACATATGTGCACAAGTACTCCATTACCACTAAAAAACATGTCATTATTGGGTTGGTTTCGTCATACAGACGTAAAATAGGATACAGCTCAAGATTTCAGAAGTCATATCACTAACAATGAAGTGTTTTTTTTTTTCACATTCTCTCGAGTTTACTTTGAAGTGTCTCTTAGATGTTTGGACATTATTTTAATGTTCCATTGTATGGCCCTATCTTTGTCCACAAATTTCGCCTTTTATATCAGTGACATCAGCATACTAGCCATACTCCAGTAGATACTTATAGCCTAGCCTTAGTTTAACAGCAACCTCATCTTTCACTCTGCTGATATTGTTACATTCTCCACAGACATGTTTAACCTGAAACATTTCATGTTCTATTTTCTTCAAGCTCGTTTGCTAGTTTTTTTCTGGCAATGGTTTGTAAACTTCTTTGAGAAACATGAAATGTACTTGACATTCTTTCTAATGCTAGTTAAGCTAAATCATCAACTTTGTCATGCTCCTGGAAGAGACTGTTGTAAGCAAGTGTGACTGATGGTTCACTGCACATTTCGATTCGCTTTATATATCTGTTTGACATATTATAATGGATGTAACCATGCATGTCATACGAGACATTAAAAAATTAAAAAAATATATAAATCGGCAGTCTCCCACCGAGGTAGGGCGGCTCAAAAAAAAAAAAAACTAAATACGCTCACTATTATTTACTCGATCACTGTCTTGACAGAAGCGCACCGACATCACAATTAAGACATCCCTGCAGATTGCAGCATCCTCACCCATCATTCAGAGTGCAAGCACTGTATTTTCCAAACAGACTCGAGGTACGGCTAACCTGTCTCTGAACTCCTTCATAAATGTGACCTTACATATCAATAGCACGTCAGGTCATGAAAGCTACTAGTCTCCACTCGTATCTAATGAGTTCACACAAGCCTGGTGGATATTCAAGCCCTTAGCACTTAAAACCTTCTTTACCCCCAGTTTTCTAACTCTTCTTGTGAGCTCTCCAAATTCCCAAACAAGCTTAACAGCTTCTACTCAGCCTTCTGAACTATACTTCTGGTAACTCCACATCATCTTATTTCCACGATCTCGATTCTTTGCTTAATACACATATCACACATCGCCCTCAAATATGACATTTCCATTGCCTCTCTGCAATGTTTAAAACCTGTTTCACTACCATATACTAGTTTTAGTACTACTATTCTAGTATATTCCCCTCTGTCTACGGGCAAAGATATTTGTCTTTGCTGTCGACTCGTTATATTTTCCCTAATCTATTCTGTGGTTCACCTCGTCATTCGGAGAGCCACCTGTCATTAAGTTAACTATCAAATATCTGATATATAATTTTTTATTATATAGATTTTTGGTTAGTCTAATCACCCTATTCTTTTTCCATATACAGTCCTCCAGCTTTGGTTACAGAACAGTGATATCATACATCCTGTTTAAGATCTACTTTTACTAAAAAATAATCCACTTACCTATCCTAAACTGAGCTTCACTTTTAGTGAAAAACTGTTCATGTTTTTGATAATCTACTGCATATCATCAGCCTTTTTTAAATCCAAAAATGAAACGGAGTCCCTTTTAAGTAACGTTCAATATATGTCTAGAAAGTGACCTAGAAGCAATCTTCTGTGTGATAGGCATATCAGCATTGAAATTAATGCTGTTACTTGCTGAGAATAAACAAAACAGATGCTTGCTAAGTTTAAATGCAAACTGTTATTCTTATATTTTGTTAGAATTTCTTGTGCACAAGAAATTTTTACTTGCGTCATAAAATTTGTTTGTGTCATCCACTGCAGAGTTGTGTAGGATCTGTGTTGTCTATTTTGCGTAGTTTACTGTGTTGAGGGATGTGTGTACACGAAGTCTTGCCAGGCTCACAAGATGCAGGCTGCCTCTATGCTTTTTCCTTTTGGTAGAGCCCAGTGGGGAGAGTGGCCTTCTAACCTGTGTCGTATCTGTCATCAGTGAATATTGTACGTCAGTGAACGGTGTTTCTGTGATTGTGATTCTCCCACGGCAGCTTCTCAAATTTCTGGAAATTGGCTCGAGTAGAGGGCTGCTTACTTCTGTCATATTTTTACACTGAAAAAGTGTGGAAGCGTGCGTATTTGTGACAAAAGACACACCAGCAATCCTACCAGAGTGTAAAACGTAATGGTTTGTTTCGCACTCATTTTCAAGGACTATACTACCTTGAAAATGAGTTGGTAGGTCTACCAACCTATTCCTTAAACCAATAAACCGTTTGCTAAAAGAAAGAGGGGAAGTGGGTGTTTGTAAGTCGAACCAAATAACCTGCGATAACTAAATTTACCGGAATTCCTCAGCAGCAGTGATGTTGACGATGGTGGTAGCAGCAGTAATTAGTGATGTTGACGATGGTGGTAGCAGCAGTAGTTAGTGATGTTGACGATGGTGGTAGCAGCAGTAGTTAGTGATGTTGACGATGGTGGTAGCAGCAGTAGTTAGGCAGTGATGGCGACGATGGTGGTAGCAGCAACAGTAGTTAGTGATGGCGACGATGGTGGTAGTAGCAGCAGTAGTTAGTGATGGCGACGATGGTGGTAGTAGTAGCAGCAGTAGTTAGGCAGTGGTGGAGCGCTTTGAAAGGGAGTAATAATGGTAGAGATCGTGGTAGCTGGGAATGGATGTAGTGGTGGTGGAAGAGCAGAGATGAGGAGGGAGAAGAGGGAGATGTGGAATAAGAATAGTTCAATATCATGTAAAAATGCCCCTAAAATATGCCTGACATAAGTAATAATGAATGATAATGTCATATTTATGGTACCATCTTGAAATCTATAAAAGTCAAGGAAAAGTAGAGGCTGGAACAAGTTCAAATTGTGAGCACTCGGCTCTAAAGCGCTACCGTCATTAATGATGTCACTATTAATATATCGAAAAAGACTGGTAAAATATAATTTTCTGTAATTGGTTGATATATAAATGCAAAATAACCACAAAGAAAAATAGTGAAATTTCAAGAACTTTCATGATTTCTCACATTATCGAGGAACAGAGAATTTCACTATTTTTTCCACTGTGGTTATTTTGCATATTCTGATATCACCTGTTTAACGTAAGAACACAAAGGAGGAACACTGCAATAGGCCTGTTGGCCCATATTGGCAGGTCCTTCACAAATCCAACCCATCAACAGAATAAACGCTACCCAAGCAATAATCTTTGATAATTCTGTTTACTCACATGCAAGTCCAACTTAAATCCAACCCCTCTCTCACTCGTATTTATCCAGCCTAAATTTGAAACCACCCAAGGTTTTAGCTTCAATAACACTACTAGGCAGACCGTTCCACTCATCAACTACTCTATTATCAAACCTACTGTGATCTTATTACATGAAGAGAATGTAATATGACCTCTAAGCTACACATTTATTACACCTCAAACATTACACAAAATATATCACCTCTCTTCCTCCAGAAGTATAGGCCTACCCCTTCATTTACATTATCATGGCCATGCGCATTTCCAGATAGGTCCTTCACACAGCAGAGCTCCGGACAGGATCCAGATGATACTATTCTTTACTACAATAACGACGACCACAGCTCCTTCCTTAACAGATGATAGTCTTTTGTAGATCATAATTCTAACAAAAACATTCGTTAGCCTACTCGGAGCAACATAAACACCCGTCAGCCTCACACAGAGCAACATAAACATCCTCCCCAGTTCTCACTACCCACTGACTGAACATGAACCACTTTCACGAATTAGTGGGTAGCCCACTCTGACGAGTTTAACCTAAAAATGTCAAATGAGCACTGTAAAAAAGTATATATCTTCCCTAACTACTATCACCAGCATAAATTTAGCTTCTAATATATATGAAGATACCATCTACGTTGAATATTCCTCAACTATGTTTGCCGAAAGATCAGTTATATATTTCATTCTGAATGCTGCCCTAAATCTATATTTTGGTTAAATAAGTTTTCCCTAATCGCCTCTATAATCATCAGTTAAGCCAGATATGTATTAGTAGCAAATGCATAAGTTCACAAAATCTGCATAAAAAATATATATTTACCACATATTAGCAGCTCTGACGCGTCGACTGTGTCATTCTAGCTGCTCCGTCTCTCTCCACCAGACATCCTTAAATATGTGTTAAATGGCTAACTGATAATTAATGTACAAATAAAAAATCCTAGTCTACGTTACAGTGGTAAAGAGAGGGCAGTAAGTGCTTCAGTGAAAGTGGCGGATTATATAAGGTCACTGCCCAGCTCTGTTTAGTAGTAGTAGCAGCAGTAGTTAATAGTTGTCCAAAGCATTAGTATTAGAAGAGAGATAAATAATGAAACAATGCTATAGAAATCAGTTAGAAGCCTGAGTAGATATATCACCCACTGTAATAATATGAACATAAATAAATACGCTTTTGGAGCAACCTGAATTGTAAACAAACTTCTAACCGAGCGTAAACAGGTTTACGCTCGTTTACAAGTAGGAAATAAATGGTATAAAATACCGACACAATGGCAATATAAACACAAATGCAGTATAATGTGATCCTTTATTGACTACGTTTCGCCCACACAGTGGGCTTTTTCAAGTCACAAACAGAACATGTTTGTGACTTGAAAAAGCCCACTGTGTGGGCGAAACGTAGTCAATAAAGGATCACATTATACTGCATTTGTGTTTATATTGCCGTCGGTTACAAGTACTTGTGGCAGATATACAGATTATTATTAAGCCAAATGCAAAGCATGTGACAAACACTGTGGTCACTATCTTGAAAACTTTCTGCTTAATTGTCCACTTATTGAGGAATATAGAGCTAGACAGCATAATATTTTTGTAATGAAAATTATCTTATTAATGAAAATAAGATACCAGCTAAATTAAGCAAATTTCCTAAAGTTGCTTGCAACAGATAAATCAACTGCAGGCATAAATCTGAATATATTGTAAACGTTATTGGGACCTAGGCCTTTTATTTATTTATATGATAATGCACAATATTAACAGGATTGGTTTGGGGTGGACAACAAGCTAACAGCTTCGGAGGCAGAATCTAATGACGGTGCCTGTTGACTCACGAAATCGTTATAACATGACTGCAGATAAACCGCAGAACGAGTGGGGAGGGGGAAGGGGGTTGAACACCAAGGTGAGCGAGTTGCAAACCTCCAGGCCAATGCGTAAGCCACTGAACCAGCTGGCTACAATAAGCCTCATGCAACTAGGTATATTTATACGACATAGGGAGGTTAGCAGGGGTCCCACTGTGACCACATATGCAAGTTTTTACAGATATATCTTCCACTAGCGTTGCTGTGGCAAACTCTAGCTCAAGTTCTCTCAAAGCTGCTATCATAACTCGCGAAATCGTAATAATACGATTGAAAACAAACCAATTAACGAGTGGCATTTCAACCCCTACCCGTTCCGTGGTTTGTCTACCTCTTGATGTTACCCCCCCCTCCCCCTCCCCAGCTTAATTGCATCTCTCAATAATCCATTATTTAAGATTTTTCACACATTTTCCCTGTTTTCTCCGTGAACATTCTTTCTACCTTTATCGATATTATCACTAATCTTTTACCACTATTTTCTTGTGTTGTCTTGTAACACTTTCTTGTGTTGTCTTGTAACACTTTCTTGTGTTGTCTTGTAACACTTTCTTGTGTTGTCTTGTAACACTTTCTTGTGTTGTCTTGTAACACTTTCTTGTGTTGTCTTGTAACACTTTCTTGTGTTGTCTTGTAACACTTTCTTGTGTTGTCTTGTAACGCTTTCTTGTGTTGTCTTGTAACGCTTTCTTGTGTTGTCTTGTAACGCTTTCTTGTGTTGTCTTGTAACGCTTTCTTGTGTTGTCTTGTAACGCTTTCTTGTGTTGTCTTGTAACGCTTTCTTGTGTTGTCTTGTAACGCTTTCTTGTGTTGTCTTGTAACGCTTTCTTGTGTTGTCTTGTAACGCTTTCTTGTGTTGTCTTGCAACACTTTCTTGTGTTGTCTTGCAACACTTTCTTGTGTTGTCTTGCAACACTTTCTTGTGTTGTCTTGCAACACTTTCTTGTGTTGTCTTGCAACACTTTCTTGTGTTGTCTTGCAACACTTTCTTGTGTTGTCTTGCAACACTTTCTTGTGTTGTCTTGCAACACTTTCTTGTGTTGTCTTGTAACACTTTCTTGTGTTGTCTTGTAACACTTTCTTGTCTTGTAACACTTTCTTGTCTTGTAACACTTTCTTGTGTTGTAACACTTTCTTGTTGTCTTTCAGCACTTTCGAATGTGTTTCATTCAGTGATGCAATATCATTCTTGAATTACATCTCCGTCTCCGCTTCAGCATTTTAGAACCTGTTATTTACCTCCCTTTTTTTTTTGTCCTGATGTGTGTATTTCTTCTCTCTCTCCTTTTGCTTCTCTGCAATTTTATTCTTTTAAACCAGAGGCTCATTGCTTTTCCTCTCGTGTTGTAAGATGGTTTCCGTTCTCCTTTCACTTTTTTCTATTTCTTGTGTTGCATTGCCACTTAATTTCCTTGGTATATTTTTAGGTATTTCCTTAACCTTTCAGACTTCACCATTTTGTCTTAGTGTTGCGTGTTCACTGGCTCATTGTGGCATTTCATTTAATTTAATGTTAGAAATGTTTAGCATGAATACAAGGTTGAGTCTCGCTGGTAAATCTTATTATTTCTCTGTAGTCTCCTGTGCATGCTAGCTTTTGATAGTTCTCAGTTTTGTGACTCTGATTGTGGGTTCGAACCCCACCCGTGGTATGGTTTGTTTGCAATCGTGGCATTACGATTTCATGAGTCATGTCTCAGCAGTGTTGTCCTATGTTGTGGTCCACCATACCCCCGGCCGGGATTGAACCCGCGGTCATAGTCTCAAAACTCCAGCCCGTCGCGCTAACCACTAGACCAGCTAGCCACAATAAGATTCATCCAACTAGGTATATTTCTACACCATAGGAAGGTTAGCACAGGCACCTCTGTGACCACAAATGCAAGTTTTTACAGACGAATCTCCAGCTAGCGTGGCCGTGACGAACTCTAGCTCAAGTCCCTTCACTGCCGTCAACATGACTTAAGAAATCGTAATGACCTATGTTGTGGTCTTTGCATTTTCTGACCTACATGGGGAAATTCCCTCTCTTCCAGTTAATTTCTGCTGTTTAAAATCTGTTACAATGTCTTCGTCTTGGATCCTTCTGATGCTGTGTTCCAGAATGTGTATTGCTGCTGCACTTGTTCTCATTCTCCTTCCTCGGTCGTCTCCAGTTTGATGGTCGAAGTTGGGAACTTAGTAATGCCCAAGAATTTTCGATTTTTTTTCAAAGCTTTTTTTGCATTATTTCAAAGTTTCTCAATTGGTTTTCTAATGCCATTATTATTATACCTCTAACCTCCCCCCCCCACACTTTTTGATACTGCTTCTTCAGTAAACATTGTATTAGTTATTTCCTTGAGTTTTGGCTTTGTGATATCCACGACATAAAGTATTTCCAATCATAATATTTCCGACATTCGTACATTTTTGTGAGAGCATCTGTATGCAAAAATTTTGATTCTTCTGTCTGTCTCTGTGTATCTGTCTGTTTTTCCCCACTCTCTCCCGCCTCTATCACCCCTTCTCTCCCTCTCCCCCTCTATCACTCCCTTCTCCCCCTCTCTCTCCTCCCCGCTCTCTCTCTCTCTCCCCCCAACACTTAGGTCACTGCGGTGATGAAGATTGTATACTTCAACGTAGTATTTTCGTACCGATTTAACGGATTTTTTCCCCGCAACGCTGAGTCATCTTACCGTAGCAACGGGTTCATCTTACCATGGTGGCAGGGTTAGTGCCCACAATACTGGGTCATCTTACCATGGTGGCAGGGTTAGTGCCCACAATACTGGGTCATCTTACCATGGTGGCAGGGTTAGTGCCCACAATACTGGGTCATCTTACCATGGTGGCAGGGTTAGTGCCCACAATACTGGGTCATCTTACTGTAATGGCAGGGTTAGTGCCCACAATACTGGGTCATCTTACCATGGTGGCGGGGTTAGTGCCCACAATACTGGGTCATCTTATCATGGTGGCAAGGTTAGTGCCCACAATGCTGGGTCATCTTGCAATGGTGGCAGGGTTAGTGCCCACAATACTAGGTCATCTTCATAAGGTGAGAGGGTAAGTGCCCACAATACTGGGTCATCTTAGTAAGGTTAGAGGGTAAGTGCCCACAATACTGGATCATCATACCATGGTGACAGGCTTAGTGCCCACAATACTGGATCATCTTTCCATGGTGGGAGGATTTCTGTCCCAGGATGGTGGGTCAGCTTATCATGGCGTAAATATCTGTGCGGTTTGAGTACCCGATCCAGTAACCTACATCTTTTTCTGATGTAAATAGAGGGGACACTTCCCCTTTCGATAAAATCCCCCGTAACCCCTGTCCTATGAACGGAAATGAAGACCTTATTTCAAAAGTAATTAATAGACTTATAATTTTGATTATATTATGATTATGATACCGCTAATGATAGTAAATTTGCTACGAAAGTAACAAATGGATATTGAATTAACGAAATGCTGAGATAACTGACGTGATTGGTAATGATGACAGGAAATTAATGATGTAAGTTGTTCATGTTCTAATTCTTTGTATGTCACGTCTCGGCTTGTAGCTATTTGTAATAGACTTTATATTTTGGGGGCGCTGGGTGATGAGTGTTAGGTGAGTGCTGGGTGATGAGTGTTAGGTGAGTGCTGGGTGATGAGTGTTAGGTGAGTGCTGGGTGATGAGTGTTAGGTGAGTGCTGGGTGATGAGTGTTAGGTGAGTGCTGGGTGATGAGTGTTAGGTGAGTGCTGGGTGATGAGTGTTAGGTGAGTGCTGGGTGATGTTAGGTGAGTGCTGGGTGATGTTAGGTGAGTGCTGGGTGATAGGTGAGTGCTGGGTGATGAGTGTTAGGTGAGTGCTGGGTGATGTTAGGTGAGTGCTGGGTGATGTTAGGTGAGTGCTGGGTGATGTTAGGTGAGTGCTGGGTGATGAGTGTTAGGTGAGTGCTGGGTGATGAGTGTTAGGTGAGTGCTGGGTGATGAGTGTTAGGTGAGTGCTGGGTGATGAGTGTTAGGTGAGTGCTGGGTGATGAGTGTTAGGTGAGTGCTGGGTGATGAGTGTTAGGTGAGTGCTGGGTGATGAGTGTTAGGTGAGTGCTGGGTGATGAGTGTTAGGTGAGTGCTGGGTGATGAGTGTTAGGTGAGTGCTGGGTGATGAGTGTTAGGTGAGTGCTGGGTGATGAGTGTTAGGTGAGTGCTGGGTGATGAGTGTTAGGTGAGTGCTGGGTGATGAGTGTTAGGTGAGTGCTGGGTGATGAGTGTTAGGTGAGTGCTGGGTGATGAGTGTTAGGTGAGTGCTGGGTGATGAGTGTTAGGTGAGTGCTGGGTGATGAGTGTTAGGTGAGTGCTGGGTGATGAGTGTTAGGTGAGTGCTGGGTGATGTGTTAGGTGAGTGCTGGGTGATGAGTGTTAGGTGAGTGCTGGGTGATGAGTGTTAGGTGAGTGCTGGGTGATGAGTGTTAGGTGAGTGCTGGGTGATGAGTGTTAGGTGAGTGCTGGGTGATGAGTGTTAGGTGAGTGCTGGGTGATGAGTATTAGGCGAGTGCTGGGTGATGTGTTAGGTGAGTGCTGGGTGATGAGTGTTAGGTGAGTGCTGGGTGATGTGTTAGGTGAGTGCTGGGTGGTGAGTACTGGGTGAGTGCTAAATGGTGAGTGTTGGGTGGTGAATGCTGGGTGGTGAATGCTGGGTGGTGAGTGCTGGATGGTGAGTGCTGGATGGTGAGTGCTGGGTGGTGAGTGCTAGGCGAGTGCTGGGTGAATACTGGGTTGTGAGTGATAGGTGAGGGCTGGGTGGTGAGTGCTGGGTGATGAGTGCTGGGTGGTGAGTGCTGGGTGGTGAGTGCTGGGGGGTGAGTGTTGGGTGGTGAGTGCTGGGTGAGTGTTGGGTGGTGAGTGCTGGGTGAGTGTTGGGTGGTGAGTGCTGGGTGATGAGTAAGCGAGTGCTGGGTGATGAGTAAGCGAGTGCTGGGTAGTGAGTGCTGGGTGATGAGTGTTAGGTGAGTGCTGGGTGATGAGTGTTAGCTGAGGGCTGGGTGAGGAGTGGTAGGTGAGTGCTGGGTGAGGCGTGTTAGGTGAGTGCTGGGTGATGAGTGTTAGGTGAGTGCTGGGTGATGAGTGTTAGGTGAGTGCTGGGTGATGAGTATTAGGCGAGTGCTGGGTGATGTGTTAGGTGAGTGCTGGGTGATGAGTATTAGGTGAGTGCTGGGTGATGTTAGGTGAGTGCTGGGTGGTGAGTACTGGGTGAGTGTTGGGTGGTGAGTGTTGGGTGGTGAATGCTGGGTGGTGAGTGCTGGATGGTGAGTGCTGGATGGTGAGTGCTAGGCGAGTGCTGGGTGAATACTGGGTTGTGAGTGATAGGTGAGGGCTGGGTGGTGAGTGCTGGGTGGTGAGTGCTGGGGGGTGAGTGTTGGGTGGTGAGTGCTGGGTGAGTGTTGGGTGGTGAGTGCTGGGTGAGTGTTGGGTGGTGAGTGCTGGGTGATGAGTAAGCGAGTGCTGGGTGATGAGTAAGCGACTGCTGGGTAGTGAGTGCTGGGTGATGAGTACGAGGTGAGTCCTGGGTGGTGAATGCTAAGTGAATGCTGGGTGACGAGTGCTGGGTGGTGAGTGCGTGGTGAGTGCTAGGTGGTGTCTGGTGCTGGGAGTACTGGGAGGGAGTGTCTGGTGCTAGGAGTGCTGGGATTGTTGCGTAAATCGGGATTGTGCTGGGAATTCCTGAGTCATTGAAACGGTGGTAGGGACAGAACATAAGAGGGAGAGTTAATAGGCGGTTAATGGTGAAAGGGGAGGTTAATTGTGGGATGGGCGGTTAATTGTGGGATGGGCAGTTAATTGTGGAATGGGCGGTTAATTGTGGGATGGGCGGTTAATTGTGGGATGGGAGTTTAATGGTGAAAGGAATGTTGGTGAAAGAGGTATTGATGAGAGAGAGGTAGGATGGAAAATGGTAGAATGAGGAAGGGGGTTTGAGAGTGGTGGTGCTGAGAGTGGCGGTGGTGCTGAGTGGTGGTGGTGCTGAGTGGTGGTGGCGGTGGTGCTGAGAGTGGTGGTGGTGCTGAGTGGTGGTGGTGGTGGTGCTGCTGCTGCTGCTGAGAGTGGTGGTGGTGCTGCTGCTGAGAGTGGTGGTGGTGCTGAGAGTGGCGGTGGTGCTGAGAGTGGTGGTGGCGGCGGTGCTGAGAGTGGTGGTGGCGGTGGTGCTGAGAGTGGTGGTGGTGGTGGTGGTGGTGCTGAGTGGTGGTGGTGGTGCTGCTGCTGCTGAGTGGTGGTGGTGCTGCTGAGAGTTGTGGTGGTGCTGCTGAGAGTGGTGGTGGTGGTGCTGAGAGTGGTGGTGGTGCTGCTGCTGAGAGTGGTGGTGGTGCTGCTGCTGAGAGTGGTGGTGCTGCTGCTGAGAGTGGTGGTGCTGCTGCTGAGAGTGGTGGTGCTGCTGCTGAGAGTGGTGGTGCTGCTGCTGAGAGTGGTGGTGCTGCTGCTGAGTGTGGTGGTGCTGCTGCTGCTGCTGAGTGGTGGTGCTGAGAGTGGTGGTGGTAGTGCTGAGAGTGGTGGTGGTAGTGCTGAGAGTGGTGGTGGTAGTGCTGAGAGTGGTGGTGGTGCTGCTGCTGAGAGTGGTGGTGGTAGTGCTGAGAGTGGTGGTTGTGCTGAGAGTGGTGATGAAAGGGCGGGAGGTTTGGGTATATGGAATGGAGTAACAGTATGAGTAAGCATGGAGAGTACAACCGGTAGAATGGTAGTGGATGGAGGCATGGAGGAGTTAGTGGAGTGGAAAGGTAGTTAGGATGGAAGGTTACAGAGAGTAGAGTAGAAGTGGTGGTAATGGTAGATGCGGTAGTAAGGCTAGCTTAATATCTCCATTATGAACTCTATAGCTATACTGCGGATGATGGTCGTCCCGTACCCATCCTGTGGGTGGTGGTCGTCCCGTACCCATCCTGTGGGTGGTGGTCGTCCAGTACTCATCCTGTGGGTGGTGGTCGTCCCGTACCCATCCTGTGGGTGGTGGTCGTCCCGTACCCATCCTGTGGGTGGTGGTCGTCCAGTACTCATCCTGTGGGTGGTGGTCGCCCCATACCCATCCTGTGGGTGGTGGTCAAAAGATTACAGAGGTACATAATGGTCCATGGACTGTACCCCAAAGTTCTGACAGCTGAACATCTTACAGTGGTAATGAACATCTTACAGTGGTAATGAACATCTTAGTGGTAATGAACATCTTACAGTGGTAATGAACTATTTACATGTTCATATCTGGTTACAATCGTAATAACTTATTTATACAGACATGAATCAGGTTGCAAAAATAATTACTTGGTTCGGATTGTTTAATCCAGGATAACCCAAGAAAACCCAATTGTGTAGATTATTTCCAATAAGGTCTTTGTTTCTTGACCAGGATGACCCACAACCGTCAAGTACCAGGTCAACAAATTGCAGGTCAACAAATTGCAGGTCAACAAATTGCAGGTCAACAAATTGCAGGTCAACAAATTGCAGGTCAAATTGCAGGTCAACAAATTGCAGGTCAACAAATTGCAGGTCAACAAATTGCAGGTCAACAAATTGCAGGTCAACAAATTGCAGGTCAACAAATTGCAGGTCAACAAATTGCAGGTCAACAAATTGCAGGTCAACAAATTGCAGGTCAACAAATTGCAGGTCAACAAATTGCAGGTCAACAAATTGCAGGTCAACAAATTGCAGGTCAACAAATTGCAGGTCAACAAATTGCAGGTCAACAATTACCAGGTCAACAATTACCAGGTCAACAATTACCAGGTCAACAATTACCAGGTCAACAATTACCAGGTCAACAATTACCAGGTCAACAATTACCAGGTCAACAATTACCAGGTCAACAATTACCAGGTCAACAATTACCAGGTCAACAATTACCAGGTCAACAATTACCAGGTCAAATACCAGGTCAAATACCAGGTCAACAAATATCAGGTCAACAAGAACATCAAGTGTAAAAAATCATGTTGGCAAATCTCTGCTCTCCCGGGAATCGAACCTTTGTCCTTTCGGTTCTAAGCCTTACACTGAGTCACCACTTGTTGATACAAAGGTTCTTGAAAGTACTATTACTATTAATTCTCTATTAATCTTTAGTTTACAAACGTCAATTTCCCAACGCTTTGTGTAGTTTTAAATATACTATTATATTTATTTAAAATTAGGTTTGGTTAAGCTACCACAAAGTTGTAAAAAAGCCGATTTAATTACCAATCAACACATTTTAAAAATATTCTTGATAAATTAGACACATGTGCAACTCTTGGGTATCTTTATTGAGGAAACGTTTCGCCACACAGTAGCTTCATCAGTCCATACGTAGGAGAAACTTGAAGAACAGGAGGAGAATGAGGTAATCAGTCCCTCAACCTTGAGTCGATGTGTTCAGTCCATCAATCTTGAATAGAATACGGCATATGAGCGGAGAAGCAGCTTATAAACCGTATGGCAGGAAAGGTGAAGCAGTCATAGGTCGTGTCACATACGATTTATAAGCTGCTTCTCCGCTCATATGCCGTATTCTATTCAAGATTGATGGACTGAACACATCGACTCAAGGTTGAGGGACTGATTACCTCATTCTCCTCCTGTTCTTCAAGTTTCTCCTACGTATGGACTGATGAAGCCACTGTGTGGCGAAACGTTTCCTCAATAAAGATACCCAAGAGTTGTACATGTGTCTAATTTATCAACATGTCGGTTCTCTGAACCATTCATCTACAAAAATATTCTTATATAAGTTTTTCAGCGAAGTATCAGTGTAACCAGGAAGCGTTGAAATTTTCGCGTATCACAATCACTAGGCATGAATGGTTCATACTAGTACGTACTATTATTACTAATATTAAACCTATCAGTAACCCTACAATCATCTCACCACCATGAAATCAATATAATTTTTAATTTCACGGGTTTTAGTATATTGCTGACCGAGGGTAAACAATCCTGCAACATTGTTCCAACACAAATATTGCCTTAGCAACTAATTGTTGGTTATGTTCTCGTTCCGCCATCTTGCCACTTCATTATCAGAACACTTAATTATTATCCCCCCCCCCTCCCGTCCAGGAAGTAGTCCTATTTTCTCAGAGTGAAAAATTTATGGAGTTTTTTTTTTATTATTGATTTAAAAAAAATCTCCCAAAATTCTTTTACTCTTGCTTCAATTATTTAATTTTTTCTATATTGTAGTTGGGAGTCAGAGGACACGGAGGGGGGGAGAGGGGCTGAAAGAGGAGGCCAGAGTGAGCTATCACTTTGGCACATGAAGCTCATTCAAGCTGTTTTCTCGAGCTGTTGCTTCTGCACAAGTTGATTCAAGGTATTTTTTTGAGCTATTGCTTTTCCACATATTAATTAAAGCTTTTTTAGTGAGCTGTCACTGTTTCATAAACTGATTAGGGCTGTCACTTTTGGACATGTCGATCCAAGTTTTGTTTTTGAGCTGTCATCTTTTGCACATATAGCTGATTCACCCTTTTTTCCGAGCTGTCATTCGCTCAGGTAATTGATTCAAGCTTTTGGTCGTGCTGTCGCTAAGAGGAACTTAGCATACCTTTGGCTAATCTTTTTAACATATCACTACAAACTGGCATAGTGCCTGATAAGTGGAAAATGGCAAATGTAATACCTATTTACAAGGCAGGTGACAGGTCCTTAGCTTCGAACGATAGACCAATAAGCCTTACCTCCATAGTGGGAAAATTTATGGAATCAATAATTGCCGAAGCAATTCGTAGCCATCTTGACAGGCACAGATTGATTAATGATTCTCAACACGGTTTTACAAAGGGGCGTTCCTGTCTTACGAATTTACTAACTTTTTTCACTAAGGTGTTTGAGGAGGTAGATCATGGTAATGAATATGATATTGTGTATATGGACTTCAGTAAGGCTTTCGATAGAGTTCCACACCAGAGGCTATGAAGGAAACTTAGGGCACACGGAATAGGAGGAGAAATTTTTTCCTGGGTAGAGGCATGGCTGACAAATAGACAGCAGAGAGTTGCATAAATGGGGAGAAATCAGAATGGGGGCACGTCACAAGCGGTGTTCCTCAGGGGTCAGTGTTGAGCCCGTTGTTGTTCATAATTTACATAAACGACATAGATGAGGGAATAAATAGCGACATAAGCACAGAGGACAGAGAACTCCAGTATGATTTGAATAGACTGACGCAATGGTCGGAGAAGTGGCAGATGCAGTTTAATATTGACAAATGCAAAGTTCTAAATGTTGGACAGTTAAACAACCATGCCACATATGAAGTAAATAATGTAGATCTTAATACTACCGATTGCGAAAAGGATTAAGGAGTTCTGGTTAGCAGTAACCTAAAACCAAGACAACAGTGCATTAGTGTTCACAACAAAGCTAACAGAATTCTTGGCTTCATATCTAGAAGTATAAATAATAGAAGTCCTCAGTTTGTTCTTCAACTCTATATATCCTTGGTTAGGCCTCATTTAGACTATGCTGCTCAGTTCTGGTCACCGTATTACAAAATGGATATAAATGCTCTGGAGAACGTACAAAGGATGACAAAGATGATCCCATGTATCAGAAATCTTCCCTATTAGGATAGACTGAAGGCCCTGAATCTGCACTCTCTCGAAAGGAGTAGAATTAGGGGGGGGGCGTATGATCGAGGTGTATAAATGGAAAACAGGAATAAATAAAGGGGATGTAAATAGTGTGCTGAAAATTTCCAGCCAAGACAGGACTCGCAGCAATGGTTTTAAGTTGGAAAAATTCAGATGCAGGAAGGATATAGGAAAGCACTGGTTTGGTAAGAGTTGTGGATGAGTGGAACAAGCTCCCGAGTACAGTTATTGAGGCTAAAACGTTGTGTAGTTTTAAAAATAGGTTAGATAAATACATGAGTGGATGTGAGTGGGTGTGAGTTGGACCTGACTAGCTTGTGCTGCTGGGTCTGGTACAGTGCTCCATCCTTGAGTGGGGATGACCAGACTGGGTGGGTCATTGGGATAATCCGGGGGGTGGGTTATTGGTCTAATCCGGGGGGGGGGGACATGGACCTGCTCCGCATGGGTCAGTAGGCCTGTTGCAGTGTTCCTTCTTTCTTATGTTCTTATGTTCTTTACAAAAGTAACTTTTATACTAACCTCAGTTTGTTTATATACATATTTTTAACTATGTACTAATTTACAGTAGTGACGAACACTGTACTAAGCTAATGTTTAACAATCTCTTTTGTAAATCACATGTTTTGTAAATTCCATTATAAATTCTTCCCTAGGAAAAAAGTCTACCATTTACTTCCTCGAAATGCAGGCTTAGATACCAATAAATTGATGCCACATAAAAAAAAAAGTTGAATCAGCTGCCTGTGCAAAAGTGAAAGTTCGAAAAAAAGCTTGAATCTTTTTTCGAACTTTCACTTTTGCACAGGCAGCTGATTCAACTTTTTTTTTTATGTGGCATCAATTTATTGGTATCTAAGCCTGCATTTCGAGGAAGTAAATGGTAGACTTTTTTCCTAGGGAAGAATTTATAATGGAATTTACAAAACATGTGATTTACAAAAGAGATTGTTAAACATTAGCTTAGTACAGTGTTCGTCACTATTGTAAATTAGTATATAGTTAAAAATATGTATATAAACAAACTGAGGTTAGTATAAAAGTTACTTTTGATACTTAGTTTTCTTAGTTATAATGAAGCAGTATAACAGATCTTGGCCTGTAAAACCGATTTGTGTAAATAGAAAAGACAGACTTGTACAGATATTTGTGACTCTTTTTGTAGGCTATTCCAAAGTTCAGTGTATAGCCTACTGAATTTAATAAAATAAAAATACACATTAGGCCTAGTCAGGGTTTTTGACTCCACAGGATTTAAAATTTCCCAAAGGAGACAAGTTTGCGAGAGCGAGCGATACGTTTCTCCGGGCACCGTTCCCACCCCCTAATTTAAACAGTAGTGGGCCAAGTGACCGGAAATGTCTGCGTGCAAGCGCGTTTACCTGGAGTTTACCTGGAGAGAGTTCCGGGGGTCAACGCCCCCGCGGCCCGGTCTGTGACCAGGCCTCCTGGTGGATCAGAGCCTGATCAACCAGGCTGTTGCTGCTGGCTGCACGCAAACCAACGTCAGGAACCGAGTCAGGAACCGACTTTAGGTGCTTGTCCAGTGCCAGCTTGAAGACTGCCAGGGGTCTGTTGGTAATCCCCCTTATGTATGCTGGGAGGCAGTTGAACAGTCTCGGGCCCCTGACACTTATTGTATGGTCTCTTAACGTGCTAGTGACACCCCTGCTTTTCATTGGGGGGATGTTGCATCGTCTGCCAAGTCTTTTGCTTTCGTAGTGAGTGATTTTTCGTATGCAAGTTCGGTACTAGTCCCTCTAGGATTTTTCAGGTGTATATAATCATGTATCTCTCCCGCCTGCGTTCCAGGGAATACAGGTTCAGGAACCTCAAGCGCTCCCAGTAATTGAGGTGTTTTATCTCCGTTATGCGGGCCGTGAAGGTTCTCTGTACATTTTCTAGGTCAGCAATTTTACCTGCCTTGAAAGGTGCGCGTCACGAAGATTTATTTATATCAGCTGTGAAAAAAAAAGTGCTTGCATTTTTAGTAAATGATACAGTTGAAGACAATGATTTTTTTTTCCCACCGTTAGCCGGACTCAAGTCCTGGAGGTGAGTGATGCAGTGACTTCATTCTGAAGGATGGATAGTGACGGTGTAGTTAGGTTACTTGAATTGTGATGTCTGCTTACCTCGGGCAGTAAAGTTATTAAATGAGTGATGGTGAACGTGTTTCCTCTTCTAGGGGTAGGGGCTGCCACCCAACCTAGGTGGGAGACTGTCAACGGTGAAATACTGACAGCTTTTAAAACAAGGATATTTTAGTAGTAATAAAATAGCATAATTTTTGTTATAATGAATTTAATTACGTACTTTAAAAGTAGGCAGTGAAGTTTATTGGTTGCCAGGGAAACAACTTTGATCAAGCCAGTGAGAATTCTGAACGTGAGAACGTGACACATGTGCTACCTATGTGTATCTCTCAGCCAAAAGAGGATGCTAGTGCCCATTCAGTTCAACCAAAGAAGGGTGCCAGGGCCCCTTCAGATCAAGTGAAGAGTACCAATGCTCCTTCAGTTCTGTGTATTCAACCAGAACACTCAAACCGTAACTCTATCATCCAAGAAAGGTATCCTCTCAATACCAAAAATCCATAAAACAGTTACACAAACTATCATACATAGGTAACATACGAGTAAATTTCTTAGGATAAGTCAAAGTTAGTGACGTATTTCTACTGGAGTCCTAAGTAATCCAAAAAAGGAATATTTACACCCACAGTGATTAGTGGAATGTCGACGGGGCTGAGTTAGCAATTCATGTTTGCTAGCTAATTAGGTTAGAAACTGCTGAAAATCTCGGTCACTTAGCATTGCGGCAGTCAGGGTCTCCACCAGCAGCCTCTCGCCTGGGGGATGATGAAGATGGTGGTGATGTAGGAGGGTGATAGTGGTAGTGGATATGGAGTTGATGATGGTGAGGCTGATGGTGGTTATGTCGGGGTGATGAATGTGTCTGATGATTATGATTGTGGAGGTGGTGGTGAATGATAATGATGGAAGTGAAATGATGACTGCGGAGTTGATACTGGTGGAGCAGAAGATGCCTTTGAGAAAGGAACTAGACAGGGAAGTGATACATAATAAGAGAGTGAGTGAGCAGAAATAATGTTTGTCATTGTATTTATATAATATTAAAGCGTATCTTTCTCTTTCACCTCCGTCTCATTTTTTTTTACACAGGGTTTGACAAGGTTAGGTTAAGGATTCCTAACTTTATTAACAATCTAAGAGCTGTTACCTACATCGGCTCATTAGAAAGCATTTTTATTGTTATGAAACATACAAATAGGGAACAGGATGAAGTTGGAGCCATCTGTGGGCCAGCATTTTCAGTTGATCAACTGACTTGATCTCGTTGATATCATTATGCTGTACGAATGTGTTCCATACTCGAGTCATCCTGGGGATAAATGATCTCAGATGAAGTGATGTTGTGGAGAAGGGTGCAGCCAGAGTGAAGCTGCTGCTTTCTGCCCGTCTTGTGGTATACTTCATGCTGTCCTTGAAGTGGAACCAAGTGTGGTGCTTTGACAATGTTGGCCTTATACATAACAGTAAGGCCACCCACATCCCTCCTGTGTTGAAGGCTCTGCTGAAATGACAGATCTATCCAGGATGGGTCCAGGCGAGAGATGAGACGTCTTGCTCTGTTCTCCACTCTGTCAAGCAGTCGCAGATGAGAGGGGGCCAAGCAAACCAAGTGGAGCATACTTAAGGTGTGAGCGTACTTGTGCCTCATACAGAATCTTGCAACCCCTACTGTCAAGCTGATGAGAGGTACGGCGAAGTACTGTAAGCTTCCTGGCTGCCTTGTTTGCAAGATTTACAACGTGGTTCTTCATGGTCAGTTTGGAGTCAGATTTCACCCCAAGGATATCAACTTCTTCCCCAGGTACCAACACCCTCCCATTCATACTGGTGCACCGGTATTACCATCATGGTGCCTAGAGACCATCATCATTTGTGTTTTCTCAGATGCAAATGTTACTTGCCATCTATTTCCCCAAGCTGATACAGCTCTTAGCCGGTGATTGATGTAGCTTAGAGCAGCTGGCAGTTCTTCTCTTGGATAAGTGAATGTCAGAGTACAGTCGTCTGCATATGCATGATATTCTGGGATGAGATGAAGGTCATTGAAGTAGACATTCCATAACAATGGTCCCAGCAAACTTCCTTGTGGAACACTTGCCCCAATAGGATGTCTTGCTGATTCCGTTCCATTGAGAGCTACCCTTAGAAATCTACCATGAATGTAATCACTGAGAAGACATTGTTTAGAGCCTGCAATTCCCAGATCTTGTAGTTTTGCTAAGAGGCCCTGGTGCCACACCCGGTCGAAAACACCAGCAATGTCCAGTGCTACCACACAGCTGACTTTAGATTCACCCAGTGACTGGTGCCATTTACTGGAGAGGTTTAACAACAGATCAGCAGCGGAGTAACCTTTCCTGAAGCCATATTGACGGTCACAAAGTAGTGAGTGGTAGTAAAAAAAAACTGTCATTTTTCTTGAGATTATTGTCTCAAGGATCTTGCCGGTGATTGACAGGAGTGACACTGGTCTGTAGTTGCTGATTTCTGCTCTGCTCTTCTTTTTGTGAACAGAGACTACATTTGACTCTTTCCACAGAGAAGGTCATTTACACTGTACTAGGCAGTGCTGAAAGATGCGAGTTAGAGGTGCTGCTAGCTGGTCTGCACATTCTCTCTCTCTCTCTCTCTCTCTCTTACACACATACGAAGAGGCGGGGTCAGGAGCTGTGAATCGACCCCTGCAACGACAAATAGGTGAGTACATACACCCCACCCTTTTTGTGTTTCTGTTAAATTAGAATAATAATTCAATTCTTTGTGGCATTCGTTAAACATATCCCGATTTCCAAAACTCGATATTGCTAATAATTATTTTGACGTCTGTTCACAGTCTTAACATAAACGGGGATTGAACTCGGGCGAGTGAATCGTAAAACTCCAGGCCATCGCGTAAGCCACTGGGCCAGCTGACTATAATAAGATTCACACAACTAGATATATTTATACACCAAAGAGAGGTTAGCATAGTCACCACTGTGACCACAAATGCAAGTTTTTACACAGCTTAGGTTACTTATTTTCTGACGGTGCTACTACTGTTTGTATAAGATATCCAGAGAATATTTTCCCCGAATGTCTTTGCAGTAGTCATCCTTGATATTATCCGCACGTTTCACTGTAATCTCTAATGTTTCTACTGTCTGTAGTGTTATAATCCTTCCTCGATGGGTCTATACCTCTAACTTATCTCAGTTCGAAGCTCGAGAACGGAGGGGTGACGCGCCAGGTGAGCCTCCGATCTCTACCTCTGAGATTCTCCCTGTCTTTGTTTTACATGTCAGTTTTTGCCATTAAAGTGATGCCAGTTAACAATGAACGAGAATTTGATTTCCTTGCAGTACTTATCTAACCAACAGACACTACATCATCCCCTTAGTAGCCCCAGATGGTACATCAGGAAACAGCTCCGGATAGTACATCAGTGCAACAACTGTCCAGACAACTTTGTTATTGCCAGACCTTCCTGCCCTTGAGAAAATGACACGAAATGGATTCTTCCCTGTCTTGATTAATTCTGTTACCCGTAACCTGTTAAGCAAGTCCTCTCATTTTCTCCAGCGTTGAGGATAAGAAGGTTGAGAATAAGGTATAATATTTCTTTATCTGTGTGGCATGCAAAGGGTACGTAACCTTTATTCGGCGCATGTACACACCCTCATTTACAGGCTCTCTCCCCCATCCAGCGAACCAGGGGACTGAGGGTTGGCGATGGGGCCCCGTCGTTCATCCAGTACCCAGGTTCCAGCCAATGAGAAGATGGTTTTGGCAATCACAGAGGTTATGTGGGTACCACTCTCCTGTCTGCCCTTGTCATTCCCATTCTAGAGCTGGTTGAAGCACGGTCTGCTCTCTAGTGGCTTCCATTCTGCCTTGCTTACCGTGGAATGCACTAAAACCTATCGCTGTACATAGTGTATATAGTGTACATACTGCTGTTCTAATTGGTGAAGGATAATATACGTCAAAAGTGCTTCTGCTGTGTTTATTTTGCTCCCTTTACACCCAGGATAACAGGCCATTTGGACTCCTGGGTTGTAATAATATGCTAACTACATCTATCGTTCCAGTCTCAGTAAAAAATCTTCCTTTTAGTAGGTATTACAAAAGCGCCTGTCCATGTATTTAACTTGGTAATCTCCTTCGACAAAAATATTTTTACTTTCAGCTAGTGATATTTCTTGTCACTATTTAGGGACTCAGTTTTTTTAGTGTTATTCAAAGAAAAGTCTTAATCATACCGAGTATTATGGAACACATATTCACATACATGCCTACTTATATTTCTCATATATTAACGAGTGAATCTCGTAGTAATGTACCTGATAGTACATATTAAGATTATTCAAGTGTACAGTTTATTTGAAGTGCCTATACCGAGTACAGTATAAGTATATACAATATAATAAGATACACTACAAGATATGGGTAGCAGCTTATCTCCTTTAATAATTCAGGATTTATTAACTGTAAAGATAACCACCTAGACACCTTTGTTATTAAAGACCTCAATTTTAATTTAGTTGGTTTATATTCATCCATTTGCGGTCCTAAGGCGCTACTGAGCAGCCACCTAATTTTCCAGGATAACTGGACTGGAATATTCTCTAGCAAACTGTTACAAAACCAGAAACGGTCTGGATACTAGAGGGGGATCAACAAGTTGACCTAGTATTCTCTGGAGATGTCTATACTTCCTCATTTTGTGCCAGTCGATGTGTGAGTAGATATGAGTAAGGTTATCTGTATTTGTAGCTTTTTTGGTAGACTCTTAAGAGAAAGGGCGCCTGTGTTCGACGACCTTCATAAAAAATAGTTCCAGAGTAAATTTTGACGGTGTAGCGATGTTGATCTTGTGAAGAAGCATAACACGTCTGACACTCCACGGTGATTCCCTTCTGCCTCAACTTCATGTTCACCAGTAGTGACCTGCTCTCTCCATTACTACATAGTGCGCGCGCGCGCGCGCGTGTGTGTGTGTGTGTGTGTGTGTGTGTGTGTGTGTGTGTGTGTGTGTGTGTGTGTGTGACGAATAGGTAAAACTTAAAAATTTTGGCTTAAATAGCAGCGCTCTTCTTGCCGAATAAGGCAAACGAAAATTTGTGTATGCAATAATTTCGCAAAAATCTTTCTGAACGTAACGAAAAAAATATATTTCATTGTGTTTGTTTAATATTATTGTAAAATTATCTAAAATATATTTAACTGGATTAGGCTAAATTAAATAGCGCTTGTTATAATGAGGTTAGGTAAGTTTTCTAAGATTCTTTTGGTAAAAAATTATTAATTTTTACATAAACGGGAAAAATATACCTTTAAACGTATAAGAGAAAATTTTAGAAAGTACATAATTTTATACGAGTTCTTACTAATTGACCAGTTTTACCTATTCGGCACCACATGTGTGAATATATACTTATATATAATTTTTGTGGTATCTTCTTAGTGTTGGTATCAGGACCAACACATGTACAATAAAATCATTCATCCATAATATCGGTATCGTTGTAACTTCTATATTCATACTGATACTGTGCATGGAAGACCCAGGCTGGTGCATGGAAGACCCAGGCTGGTGCATGGAAGACCCAGGCTGGTGCATGGAAGACCCAGGCTGGTGCATGGAAGACCCAGGCTGGTGCATGGAAGACCCAGGGTGGTGCATGGAAGACCCAGGGTGGTGCATGGAAGACCCAGGGTGGTGCATGGAAGACCCAGGGTGGTGCATGGAAGACCCAGGGTGGTGCATGGAAGACCCAGGGTGGTGCATGGAAGACCCAGGGTGGTGCATGGAAGACCCAGGGTGGTGCATGGAAGACCCAGGGTGGTGCATGGAAGACCCAGGGTGGTGCATGGAAGACCCAGGGTGGTGCATGGAAGACCCAGGGTGGTGCATGGAAGACCCAGGGTGGTGCATGGAAGACCCAGGGTGGTGCATGGAAGACCCAGGGTGGTGCATGGAAGACCCAGGGTGGTGCATGGAAGACCCAGGGTGGAGCATGGGATACCCAGGGTGGTGCATGGAAGACCCAGGGTGGTGCATGGAAGACCCAGGGTGGAGCATGGAAGACCCAGGGTGGTGCATGGAAGACCCAGGGTGGTGCATGGAAGACCCAGGGTGGAGCATGGAAGACCCAGGGTGGAGCATGGAAGACCCAGGGTGGTGCATGGAAGACCCAGGGTGGTGCATGGAAGACCCAGGGTGGTGCATGGAAGACCCAGGGTGGTGCATGGAAGACCCAGGGTGGTGCATGGAAGACCCAGGGTGGTGCATGGAAGACCCAGGGTGGTGCATGGAAGACCCAGGGTGGTGCATGGAAGACTCAGGGTGGTGCATGGAAGACCCAGGGTGGTGCATGGAAGACCCAGGGTGGTGCATGGAAGACCCAGGGTGGTGCATGGAAGACCCAGGGTGGAGCATGGAAGACCCAGGGTGGAGCATGGAAGACCCAGGGTGGAGCATGGAAGACCCAGGGTGGAGCATGGAAGACCCAGGGTGGAGCATGGAAGACCCAGGGTGGAGCATGGAAGACCCAGGCTGGTGCATGGAAGACCCAGGCTGGTGCATGGAAGACCCAGGCTGGTGCATGGAAGACCCAGGCTGGTGCATGGAAGACCCAGGCTGGTGCATGGAAGACCCAGGCTGGTGCATGGAAGACCCAGGCTGGTGCATGGAAGACCCAGGCTGGTGCATGGAAGACCCAGGCTGGTGCATGGTAGACCCAGGCTAGGGGCATGATAGACCCTAAAGTGGAGGATGATAAACGCCAAGGTGGAGCATGACACTCAACTGGAGCAATGCAGCCGTAGTATGTAGCT
This sequence comes from Cherax quadricarinatus, assembly GCF_038502225.1. Lineage (NCBI taxonomy): Eukaryota > Metazoa > Arthropoda > Malacostraca > Decapoda > Parastacidae > Cherax > Cherax quadricarinatus. The sequence continues at coordinate 15,398,586 of NC_091367.1, forward strand.
AACATTTCAAGAAATATGTTGAAAACAGAAAACAAACTTCAGAAAACTACATCAATAATCACAATAACAGTTTATTTTTACAAGTACATGTACAAGGTATACAGATCTACCTGACATCAGTGACATGCTCTATGGGAAGTCCCTTGTTATGTAGAGCATTTCGGACAAATTAGGTAAATTTTGTCCCCAGGATGCTAACCACACCAGTCAACTATCTCCCGGGTACCTATTTTACTGCTAGGTGAACATGGACAGCAGGTGTCTTAAGGAAATACGTCCTGATGTTTCCACCCGTACCGGTGATTGAACCACGGACCTCAGTGTGTGAGCTGAGTGCGGTAGCTATGCATCTACGGGACACCGGAGTCTGAGTTAAAAATGCGAGGAAGAGAAATTTGTTTTCTTCATTGGATACAGAAGTGAAGGAGATAAGATAAACAGATAACCATGAGAGGATAAACTAGAGATGCAGGAAATTCCTGTGTCTAGCAACAAGGAAAAGATGCGCTCATTGGCTACTGAAAAGAATCGTTGTTAAAAAAGTGTGTGTGTGTGTGTGTGTGTGTGTGTGTGTGTGTGTGTGTGTGTATACTCACCTAGTTGTACTCGCCTAGTTGAGGTTGCAGGGGTCGATCTCAAGCTCCTAGCCCCGCCTCTTCACTGGTCGCTACTAGGTCACTCTCTGAACCGTGAGCTCCTCTTCAAGGGGGGCTCCTTGGCGTGGTGAAGAGGCTCTTGGTCTGAGGAATTAGACCTGTCGGTCTCCTTCCTCAGACCGAACCTAATTAGCCCCCAATCCCCCGTTCCCTATCCCATCCTTCCCATCCTCCCCTTTTTCCTTTCCTCCTCCTCTTCCCCACCCCTCCCTTTTGCCCTTCCTTTTTGGCCTTTGGGATTTTTTTTTTTTCCCTGCAGGCACGCTAGTTCCTAGGTAGGGGAAAGGGTACCGGGGTCCATCCCATTCCGTTGAGGTTCTTGGCGGTGGCGTAGTTTGCCGTGGAATCTGGATTGCCTGGGGATGTCCCGATCCCTCTCCGGTATCCCGGAGGGTGGCTTTGGGTCTCTCTCGGGCGACGGGTGTATCTCTGGAAGCCACCTTTCGGATTCCGGGGGTGGTGGCCGAAGGAGGTACGCTTTGTGGCGGATTTCCGGCCGCCCTCTCTTTTGTCCACCGAGGTAGCTCGGCAGATGTGAGGTTGCTATCCCGGATTGCCGGTTTACTGGCATGATGGGTAGGGTATGGCACGGGTTCCATGCTGCATCTGCGCTACTTGCGGTGCTGAGGTCCTCTTGGGCGCGGAGGGAGATTTCTGGCCCTTTCATTCCTCCTAGGAACTATCCCTCCCTGGTCCCTCCTTTTTTTATTCTATTTTTTATTTTTATTTTCTTTTCTTCTTTCTTTTTTTTCTTAATAAAAAGAAAAGTAACCTAACCATGTAACCCTAGTCCATGAACCTGCTACCCCCGGGCCCCTTCTTGATACCGCACCCCTTTCTGACCCTGCCTAGTCTTTGGACCACTCTTCGGACACTCCTCATGCCTCTGTACCTCTTGCCGGTGCTGTTTCCTCACCCGCTTCAGGTACTGAGGCCTCGACTGACTCCTTCGATTAATCTGACCTTCGCTCTCCTCTGACTATGCTTCCGGCCTCTCCCTCTACGGTGCGGCAACTTTCGAATCGCCGGCACGTTCCACGTCGGACCAACTCTGGTCCCACGCCTAAACGCCAACGACAATTACCTGCTGATGATACGTCTCCACCTTCTCGTTCTTCTCAGAAAAGATCGACACGTCCTTCACTACCTTTCCATGCTCAGTTTCAGACTGCACAATGGACTAAATTCTTCACTTTACGACCGACTTCCTCTACTGCCTATCTTTCTGACCACAGTATTGGCAAGGCACTCCTACGCCATGTTGGTAAAGATATTTCTTTTCATGCTCTTAAGAGCGGTACGCGCATCATCACTGTACAGAATGCTACCCAGGCTCATGAGCTTTCTCGTCTTTCCCGGTGGCCTGGTGGCTAAAGCTCCCGCTTCATACACGGAGGGCCCGGGTTCGATTCCCGGCGGGTGGAAACATTTCGACACGTTTCCTTACACCTGTTGTCCTGTTCACCTAGCAGCAAATAGGTACCTGGGTGTTAGTCGACTGGTGTGGGTCGCATCCTGGGGGACAAGATTAAGGACCCCAATGGAAATAAGTTAGACAGTCCTCGATGACGCACTGACTTTCTTGGGTTATCCTGGGTGGCTAACCCTCCGGGGTTAAAAATCCGAACGAAATCTTATCTTATCTTACTGTTCCTGTCACCATTGAAAAACATCATTCCCTCAATTCTTTTAGTGGTACCGTCATTCTGCCCCATACCATAGTTCAACAAAATTTCCAGACATGTGGCACTGACATTCTTGAACAGCTGGAACTCCAAGATCTCCCAATCCTCAAGGTAGACACTTATGTTCTTCCTGCCCGCAGGCGGAGACGATACCCTAGCAATGTGGCTCGTTTAACTTTTGACAGCCGTGAACTCCCATCCTCAGTTTATGTAGCAGGACATCGGTTACAAGTTCGAAAGGTGATCCCTACACCGCAACAGTGTAGAAATTGCTGGCGATTTGGCCATTCAGCGAAATATTGCAGATCTATCGCTGAATGCCCGGTCTGTGGTGCCGATGACCATTCTAATATATCTTGCAATTGACCTCCCTCTTGCCTTAATTGTCATGAGGCTCACCCTTCGTACTCTCGCCGTTGTCAAGTCTACTTAAACGAGCGGGAAATCCGTTACCTCAAAGAGGCAGAAGGTCTCCCTTATGCCATGGCAAATTCTCATCTCCGCCACCAAGGGAGACTACCACGTGTTTCTTATTCCAATGTTTCAAAACGTCCCTCCACTTCTGGGATCCCATCTTCTGCAACCACCTCTGTGGTTACCTCTCCCATAGTCACTCCTGTATCTAATTATTTTGCTGTCCTAGGCTCAGACGTCCCTACTTCAACACTTCAGTCTGATCTCGCTTCTTCGTGTTCTCCCTCACAAGCCTCAGTAGCGACGAGATCTCGTATGACACCACCTCCTAATCGTCTCTCTACTTCTCAAAAGTCAAAATAAGGTCCGTTAACACCTCCTACCCATCTTCCACCTCCTCATTTTACCTTCCCTGTCTCTGTACCTGGTTCTTCCCCTCTCACTGGTTCTGTTAAAAGTGTAGAGGTTCACCCTCCTCCTCGTACTGTACCTTCCTCCCCTGTTCCCTCCCAAGTTTCTTCCTCTTCTGCCACCTCCCAGGTTTCTGCCTCTTCTGTCCCCTTCCACGCTTCTCCAGTTCCCTCCAACCCTTTCGCCCGCCCCCTACCTTGGTACAGTCCATTACAGTTCCAATCTTTACTCATCCTCCACCTACCATTTCCAGTATTGTCTCCCATATGACGTCTCTGAATTCTGAAACACTTGAAGCAATCTCTGAATATATTGCAGAGACCAAACCATCAATGGACACTGATCCACCCTCCATTCCTTCTCTTTCCTCTGCTCCATCTGCGCAACTCCTTTCTTCACAGCGCACCATTCCTTCACTGCTTGAACGTTTTCCACTGCCTCCGCATGTGGACTTTTCTAACCCCTCTAGTCCATAGGAACCCTTCCCTGCAGATTTCAGGTATCTTTATCATTGCCAATCATATCCTTTTTACAGTGGAATATACGCAGCCTCAGGGGTAATCGGGGTGAGCTTCAGATGTTACTCTCCCAGTTTTCCCCTGTTGGTATTTGCTTACAGGAACCAAAATTACACTCGGCTGTTATCTCTCCCATCTCAGGCTATAATTTATTGCATTCTTCAGATCCTTTTCCTGATGGGACCTTAAATGAAAGTGCCCTTCTACGCACTGATATTCCGTACCATCAGCTATTTGTTCGTACTTCGTTGCATTACACAGCAGCCCGTATCCACTTGCATAGGTGGTATACGCTCTGTTCTTTATATCTCTCTCCTTCTCGGGCATTATCTATTCCGGATATTGCCTTTCTTGTTTCGTCATTACCGCCACCGATTCTGTTACTTGGCGATTTTAATGCCCACCATTTCCTCTGGGGGGGGGGGGCGGTCTCACTGTGATTCCCGTGGCATTCAGTTAGAGGCTTTTCTTGCCACCCACCCCCTCCATGTTTTAAATACAGGTACTCACACCCATTTTGATCCTCGGACTCGCACTCTTTCTTGCATCGATCTCTCAGTCTGCTCTTCCTCTGCCGCATTAGACTTCGCTTGGTCTGTTCTCCCGGACTTGCATGACAGCGATCATTTCCCAATCATTCTTACTTCCCCTTCATATTCACCACCTCTTCGCATCCCACGCTGGCAATTTGATCAGGCAAATTGGAACCTTTACTCACACCTGTTTTTAGAGAGGTTCCTTCTTCGTCCTCCATCGATGAGCTTTTACACCTCTTCTCGTCCTCCGTTTTAACCGCAGCTTCTAATTGTATACCCCAAACTTCTGGCAGGCATTCTCAGAAATGCGTGCCTTGGTGGTCTCCTGCTTGTGCTCGTGCAGTACGTTTGAAATGCGCTGCATGGGGCAGGTACCGGTACAATAAAACCACGGAGAGACTTCTTGATTTTAAGCAGAAGCGTGCGATCACTCGCAGTGTCATACGTGACGCTAAACGCACTTGCTGGCGAGATAGTCTCCACCATCACCTCTGCTTCCTCTGAGTGCAGTCTGGAAAAAAGTACGAAAACTGAGTGGTAAATATTCTCCTGACCCGGCTCCTGTTCTGCGGGTTGCCGGTGTTGATATAGCAAACCCACTAGATGTTGCCAATGAAATTGGCAATCATCTGGTCTGTATTTCTCAGGGACTCCATCTATGCCCCTCATTTATTTCCTCAAAGTCTGCCAGAGAGTTAGCACCCTTGGACTTTTCTTCTCTCAGAGAAGAACAGTATAATGTGCTTTTTACACTTCAAGAACTGGAGGCAACACACTCAGCTTGCCGATCATCGGCAGCTGGGCCCGACGACATTCATATTCGTATGCTACAACATTTACATAAGTCAGCCCTTGCAGTCCTATTACGCCTTTACAATCTTATTTGGTCACAAGGAGTTCTTCCACAGCTGTGGAAATCCGCAATTGTTCTCCCTTTCCGCAAACCAGGCACTACGGGACATGAAGCCTCCCACTATCGTCCCATTGCTCTTACCAGTGCAGTTTGCAAAGTGATGGAACGCCTAGTAAATAGATGTTTAGTGTGGTATTTAGAGACACACAACAGTCTCTCCACTCATCAATATGGCTTTCGTAAGGGACGTTCTGCCATAGACCCCTTACTACGCTTGGATACGTATGTTCGTAATGCCTTTGCGAATAACCACTCAGTTATTGCCATATTTTTTGACCTTGAGAAGGCATATGACACAACTTGGAGGTATAATATTTTAGCCCAAGCCCACTCCTTAGGCCTTCGAGGCAGTCTACCATCCTTCCTTAAGAACTTTTTAACTGACAGGCATTTCCGTGTTCGGGTTAATAATGTGCTCTCCCCGGACTTTATCCAAGCTGAAGGTGTCCCCCAGGGATGTGTTCTGAGCACAACACTTTTTCTCCTTGCTATTAAGGATTTGGCCTCTAATCTTCCATCAAATATTTGGTCATCACTCTATGTTGAAGACTTCACTATTGCCTGTGCAGGCGCTGACTGTCACCTCATTATAGTTTCTCTCCAGCATGCAGTCGACCGTGTTTCCAATTGGGCCACCACACATGGGTTTAAATTTTCCAGCACCAAAACCCACCAAATTACTTTCACTAGACCTTCTGTCATCTCCGATCATCCTTTGTACCTCTATGGCTCCCGTATCCCTGAACGTGATAGTCAAGTTCCTCTTTGACCGTAGGTTATCCTGGAAACCTCACATTACCTCTCTGAAGGCAACTTGTCACAGCCGGCTGAACCTTCTTAAAACCCTTGCTTATCTTTCATGAGGAGCTGATCGTCGAACCCTCCTTTGCCTACATTCCACCCTCATTTTATCGAAAATTGATTATGGTGACCAGATCTATTCAGCAGCATCTGCTACTCTCTCTAGCCTTAACCCCATTCATCACCAAGGATTGCATTTATGCCTTGGTGCTTTTTGCTCTTCCCCTGTCGAGAGCCTCTATGCAGAAGCGAACGTTCCATCCTTATCCGATCGCCATGATGCCCATTGCCTTCGCTACTATGTATGCCCTCACGATCTCCGCAATCCTTCCATTTATAGAATGGTCACTGATATTAGTAGACATTCTTTATTTGTTCGCTGCCCCTGTTTACTCCGCCCCTTCTCTCTTCGCCTTCATTCGCTCTTGTCTTCTCTTCAATTACCCCCATTCTATGTTCATGTAGCATCTCACTTTTCCCTACCCCCCTGGGAAGTTCCAGCTGTTCGAATCTGTTCTTTCTCTCTCCCTTGCTCGAAAGCCCAACTGTCTAAGGTCGCTTCCCGCTCTTTTTCTTGACCACTTCCACTCTCATTCTCATGCCATTGCTGTGTACACAGATGGCTCTAAGTCTTCTGATGGCGTAGGATTTGCAGCAGTGTTTCCGGACAGCGTCGTACAAGGGCATTTACTATCTTCGGCTAGTATTTTTACTGCTGAATTGTATGCCATCCTTGCAGCACTTATCCGTATTGCATCTATGCCTGTGTCATCATTTGTGGTTGTCTCAGACTCCCTTAGTGCTTTACAGGCTATACAGAAATTTGATACACCTCACCCCTTAGTCCTCCGTATCCAACTTTGGCTACGCCGCATCTTTACCAAGCATAAAGATATTGTTTTTTGTTGGGTCCCTGGTCATGTTGACGTACAGGGCAATGAACAGGCAGACACTGCTGCGCGGTCAGCAGTACATGACCTACCAGTTTCATATAGAGGTATTACATTTACGGACTATTTTGCTGCAATATCTTCCCACCTTCACACCCGTTGGCAACAACGTTGGTCTACTATGCTCGGCAACAAAGTTAAATCTATTAAACCGAGTATAGGTTACTGGCCGTCTTCTTCTCACCAGTGTCGAGGTTGGGAGACTACTCTCTCCCGTCTTCGCATTGGCCATACTCGTCTTACTCATGGATATCTCATGGAGAGGCGCCCTGCTCCTTTCTGTGAGAATTGCCAAGCTCCATTATCAGTCAGCCACATTCTGTTGGACTGCCCACTTTATCAACGAGCACGCAGAATTTACCTCCGTCGTCGTCTTCGCTCCGCTGCTCTCTCTTTACCTTCCCTTCTCGCTGATGGACCCACCTTTCATCCGGACTCTCTAATTGACTTTTTGACAACAATTGACTTAATTCACAAATTCTGATACCTTCAGCCCTTTCTACTTCAATCTCTTGCTACCCTCTACCCCCGCACTATCCCCTGCCCCGCTGTTTTCTGTAACCTACTGATCATCCCTCCTCCCTTCTGCCATCCAATACCCTCGCTTCCTTCCCTACCCTGCAGCGCTGTATAGCCCTTGTGGCTAAGCGCTTCTTTTTTATTATAATAATAATGAACCGTGAGCTTCATCATACCTCTGCTTAAAACTATGTATGGATCCTGCCTCCACTACATCGCTTCCCAAACTATTCCACTTCATGACTACTCTGTGGCTGAAAAAATACTTCCTAACATCCCCCGTGATTCATCTGTGTTTTCAACTTCCCCTTGTTGCTGTGTTCCATCTCTGGAACATCCTGTCTTTGTCCACCTTGTCAATTCCTCTCAGTATTTTGTATGTCGTTATCATGTCCCCCCTCTCTCTCCAGTCCTCCAGTGTCATCAGGTTGATTTCCCTTAACCTCTCCCCGTAGGACATACCTCTTACCTCTGGAACTAGTTTCGTTGCAAACCTTTGCACTTTCTCTAGTTTCTTTACATGCTTGGCTAGGTGTGGGTTCCAAACTGGTGCCGTATACTCCAATATGGGCCGAACGTACACGGTGTACTGGGTCCTGAACGATTCCTTATTAAGATGTCGGAATGCTGTTCTGAGGTTTGCTAGGCGCCCATGTGCTGCAGCAGTTATTTGGTTGATGTGCGCTTCAGGAGATGTGCCTGGTGTTATACTCACCCCAAGATCTTTTTCCTTGAGTGAGGTTTGTAGTCTCTGGGCCCCCTAGACTGTACTCCGTCTGCGGTCTTCTTTGCCCTTCCCCAATCTTCATGACTTTGCACTTGGTGGGGTTGAACTTCAGGAGCCAATTGCTGGACCAGGTCTGCAGCCTGTCCAGATCCCTTTGTAGTTCTGCCTGGTCTTCGATCGAATGAATTCTTCTCATCAACTTCACGTCATCTGCAAACAGGGACACTTCGGGGTGTGTGTGTATGTATGTATGTAGTGTGTGTGTGTGTATATTTCTAGTCAACAGAACTGCACGACACAATAATTGGTAACTATTTTAAGTAAAATAGGTAACAGATGTACGTAAAATAAGTAACAGATGTAGGTAAAATACGTAACAGCCGTACGTACAATAGGTAACTGCTGTACGTAAAATAGGTAACTGCTGTACGTAAAAGTTCAAAGAACCTTCTTATTGTGGCCGGAGAAACTGAACATCGACATTGCACAGGTGACCTTTAATGACCTTAAGATGACCACTAATTCCTTCAGGGGTGACCCTTGACCTGAGTGACCTTCAGCGACCCAAAGGTGATTCGCAATGATAAGGTGATCCATAGTGACTTTAGGTGACCCTTAATGATTTACAAGTGGCTCTTGAGTGACCCCTTAATGATATTCAACTCGAATGCCCTTTCTCAGCTGCTGTATAACCCCGACGGATTTAGCGCTCACTTATGATATACTGAAGCTCCTGCTAAGCAGAAACATAGATTGAGGGGCGGGCGAGGGATACCCTAGTTATCCGTCTGTCAGTCTCTGGTGTTATCCGTCTGTCAGTCTCTGGTGTTATCCCTCTGCCATTCTCTTGAGTCATGTCGCCTCCCTGTGTGGAGAGAGAGCCATGTCCCCTTCCTGTGTGTGGGGTCAGTCATGTCCCCTTCCTGTGTGTGGGGTCAGTCATGTCCCATCCCTGTGTGTGGGGTCAGTCATGTCCCATCCCTGTGTATGGGGTCAGTCATGTCCCCTCCCTGTGTGTGGGGTCAGTCATGTCCCCTCCCTGTGTGTGGGGTCAGTCATGTCCCCTCCCTGTGTGTGGGGTCAGTCATGTCCCCTCCCTGTGTGTGGGGTCAGTCATGTCCCCCTCCCTGTGTGTGGGGTCAGTCATGTCCCCTTCCTGTGTGTGGGGTCAGTCATGTCCCCTCCCTGTGTGTGGGGTCAGTCATGTCCCCTCCCTGTGTGTGGGGTCAGTCATGTCCCCTCCCTGTGTGTGGGGTCAGTCATGTCCCCTCCCTGTGTGTGGGGTCAGTCATGCCCCCTCCCTGTGTGTGGGGTCAGTCTTGTCTCCTCCCTGTGTGTGGAGTCAGTCTTGTCCCCTCCCTGTGTGTGGAGTCAGTCTTGTCCCCTCCCTGTGTGTGGAGTCAGTCTTGTCCCCTCCCTGTGTGTGGAGTCAGTCTTGTCCCCTCCCTGTGTGTGGAGTCAGTCTTGTCCCCTCCCTGTGTGTGGAGTCAGTCTTGTCCCCTCCCTGTGTGTGGAGTCAGTCTTGTCCCCTCCCTGTGTGTGGAGTCAGTCTTGTCCCCTCCCTGTGTGTGGAGTCAGTCTTGTCCCCTCCCTGTGTGTGGAGTCAGTCTTGTCCCCTCCCTGTGTGTGGAGTCAGTCTTGTCCCCTCCCTGTGTGTGGAGTCAGTCTTGTCCCCTCCCTGTGTGTGGAGTCAGTCTTGTCCCCTCCCTGTGTGTGGAGTCAGTCTTGTCCCCTCCCTGTGTGTGGAGTCAGTCTTGTCCCCTCCCTGTGTGTGGAGTCAGTCTTGTCCCCTCCCTGTGTGTGGAGTCAGTCTTGTCCCCTCCCTGTGTGTGGAGTCAGTCTTGTCCCGTCCCTGTGTGTGGAGTCAGTCTTGTCCCGTCCCTGTGTGTGGAGTCAGTCTTGTCCCGTCCCTGTGTGTGGAGTCAGTCTTGTCCCGTCCCTGTGTGTGGAGTCAGTCTTGTCCCGTCCCTGTGTGTGGAGTCAGTCTTGTCCCGTCCCTGTGTGTGGAGTCAGTCTTGTCCCGTCCCTGTGTGTGGAGTCAGTCTTGTCCCGTCCCTGTGTGTGGAGTCAGTCTTGTCCCGTCCCTGTGTGTGGAGTCAGTCTTGTCCCGTCCCTGTGTGTGGAGTCAGTCTTGTCCCGTCCCTGTGTGTGGAGTCAGTCTTGTCCCGTCCCTGTGTGTGGAGTCAGTCTTGTCCCGTCCGTGTGTGTGGAGTCAGTCTTGTCCCGTCCCTGTGTGTGGAGTCAGTCTTGTCCCGTCCCTGTGTGTGGAGTCAGTCTTGTCCCGTCCCTGTGTGTGGAGTCAGTCTTGTCCCGTCCCTGTGTGTGGAGTCAGTCTTGTCCCGTCCCTGTGTGTGGAGTCAGTCTTGTCCCGTCCCTGTGTGTGGAGTCAGTCTTGTCCCGTCCCTGTGTGTGGAGTCAGTCTTGTCCCGTCCCTGTGTGTGGAGTCAGTCTTGTCCCGTCCCTGTGTGTGGAGTCAGTCTTGTCCCCTCCCTGTGTGTGGAGTCAGTCTTGTCCCGTCCCTGTGTGTGGAGTCAGTCTTGTCCCGTCCCTGTGTGTGGAGTCAGTCTTGTCCCCTCCCTGTGTGTGGAGTCAGTCTTGTCCCGTCCCTGTGTGTGGAGTCAGTCTTGTCCCCTCCCTGTGTGTGGAGTCAGTCTTGTCCCGTCCCTGTGTGTGGAGTCAGTCTTGTCCCCTCCCTGTGTGTGGAGTCAGTCTTGTCCCGTCCCTGTGTGTGGAGTCAGTCTTGTCCCCTCCCTGTGTGTGGAGTCAGTCTTGTCCCGTCCCTGTGTGTGGAGTCAGTCTTGTCCCCTCCCTGTGTGTGGAGTCAGTCTTGTCCCGTCCCTGTGTGTGGAGTCAGTCTTGTCCCCTCCCTGTGTGTGGAGTCAGTCTTGTCCCGTCCCTGTGTGTGGAGTCAGTCTTGTCCCCTCCCTGTGTGTGGAGTCAGTCTTGTCCCCTCCCTGTGTGTGGAGTCAGTCTTGTCCCCTCCCTGTGTGTGGAGTCAGTCTTGTCCCCTCCCTGTGTGTGCAGTCAGTCTTGTCCCCTCCCTGTGTGTGGAGTCAGTCTTGTCCCCTCCCTGTGTGTGGAGTCAGTCTTGTCCCCTCCCTGTGTGTGGAGTCAGTCTTGTCCCGTCCCTGTGTGTGGAGTCAGTCTTGTCCCCTCCCTGTGTGTGGAGTCAGTCTTGTCCCCTCCCTGTGTGTGGAGTCAGTCTTGTCCCCTCCCTGTGTGTGGAGTCAGTCTTGTCCCCTCCCTGTGTGTGGAGTCAGTCTTGTCCCCTCCCTGTGTGTGGAGTCAGTCTTGTCCCCTCCCTGTGTGTGGAGTCAGTCTTGTCCCCTCCCTGTGTGTGGAGTCAGTCTTGTCCCCTCCCTGTGTGTGGAGTCAGTCTTGTCCCCTCCCTGTGTGTGGAGTCAGTCTTGTCCCCTCCCTGTGTGTGGAGTCAGTCTTGTCCCCTCCCTGTGTGTGGAGTCAGTCTTGTCCCCTCCCTGTGTGTGGAGTCATGCCTTCTTATGTATTGCCTTCCTTGTATATGAAGTAACTATTCAGACAGATAGGGAGACAGAGAGACAGAAACAGACAGATAACAGAGATACATACAGATAGGCAGAGAGAGAGAGAGAGAGAGAGAGAGAGAGAGAGAGAGAGAGAGAGAGAGAGAGAGAGAGAGAGAGAGAGAGAGAGAGACAGACATACAGAAAATGGGTGGGAGGGAAGGAGGATGGGAGGGTTAGGGGGGAAGAAAAAAATGAGATAGGAAAGTGATAGGAGGAATCTGCTTCAGCGGAGCCAAATGGTTTAATAATATCTTTTATTAGTGATGTCACGTCACGCACACGTACGTGCATGGGCCACGGACACCCTCAAGAGGGAGAGCGGGTGGGGGAATATGGGAGAGAGAGGAAGCAAGGTAGAGAGGGAAGGGGAGGAGGAAGGAAGACAGGTGAAGATTTTTATTTAGCAAAATTAAATACTTCTGCAATGTGCTGCTACTTCATATAATAGTTACATAGCGGGAACAAAGACTAGCTATGTCCCCCTGCTGTATTCCTTCACACAGAATGGGTCACAGTGTATTGAAATCGGTCACCCTGACCTGGGTGATTTAGTAAGACAATGAAGATAACGTCAGGTTGGTCATTAAAGATACATCAGCTACGAGAGCTGATGAATCTTTAATGCCAGAACAGTGCTACAAGGCGCTCTTCTGGCACCTTGACTGTTTGTCAGCCTCGTACCAGTCATAGATGAAAACGCTAACCCTTAGCTTGTATCATTTGCAAATTGTAAGATTTCCTTCCAATATTATTATTATAATGAAGGGGGAAGCGCTAAACCCGGAGGATTATACAGCACCCGGGGGGGGGATGTGGAAGGCATTCAGGCTTAATTCGGGGAACTGGAGCACAGATCCAATTCCCTAAATCAAGAGCCCCTCACCAACATCAAGGAACCTTCCTTGAGGGGAATTTCCTTCCAATAGAGCTGGAACTTATAATTGAGAAATAACGTCATTTAGGAAGACTTATACATGTACTATACACCTAAAAATGGAACTTTTACCAAAATATCTCCATTCTCACCGAGCGGGGCAACAAAGATTATAAACAGAGACAACGAAAGGGTAGGGAAGGAGGAATGATAGACGACATAATATTAATTTCAGTCTATAGATTTATACAGTGCAGTTCTATTATGTTTAGACACGCATTCACGAACTAGCCTCGCAGCGACCAGCTGGAACATCTTGAGCATAGGATAGAAGTGGCAGTGAGGGAAAGAAGAGGAATACGGAGGGAGGGATGGGAAGGGAGAGAGAGAGAGAGAGAGAGGGAGAGAGAGAGAGAGAGAGAGAGAGAGAGAGAGAGAGAGAGACGGGGAGACGGAGGGAAGGGGGAGACGGAGGGAAGGGGGAGACGGAGGGAAGGGGGAGACGGAGGGAAGGGGGAGACGGAGGGAAGGGGGAGACGGAGGGAAGGGGGAGACGGAGGGACACAGGGGGAGAGACGGAGGGAACGGGAGAGATGGAGGGAAGGGGGAGAGAGAGGGAGGGGGAGAAAGAGGGAGGGGGAAAGAAAGGAAGGGGGGGGAGGGAGGAAGGAACGGAGGGAGGGAGGGAGGAAGGAAGGAAGGGAGGGAGAGGGAGAAACGAACGAACTAAAACTCGCTCATTCGTGGATTTTAGCCTCTTGGTGTCCGTTACATTAATTTGTGAAACAGTGCGTAGAATTTACTTTCATCACCTAAAGGTCATTCCAGTTTTTTAGTAACCTATTGAGACTTTAGAATTATTTTCAACACCCTTGTGTCTCACTTGTCATCTACCCTGTCACTGCTTCAGAGTATCATATACGTCCTGATTGTGTCTGCTCGTTCTTCTCTCTTGCAAGGTTGTTAGTGCATCTTCTCTCTTGCAAGGTTGTTAGTGCATCTTCTCTCTTGCAAGGTTGTTAGTGCATCTTCACTCTTGCAAGGTTGTTAGTGCATCTTTACTCTTGCAAGGTTGTTTGTGCATCTTTACTCTTGCAAGGTTGTTAGTGCATCTTCTCTCTTGCAAGGTTGTTTGTGCATCTTTACTCTTGCAAGGTTGTTAGTGAATCTTTACTCTTGCAAGGTTGTTAGTGCATCTTCACTCTTGCAAGGTTGTTAGTGAATCTTTACTCTTGCAAGGTTGTTAGTAGAGTCCCTTCAGTGCAGAGAATAGTCTTGTTGTAAACCTCTGGACTTTCTCGAGCTTGTGCATATGCCTGACCAGGTGTGGGCTCCATGCTGGTGCAGTACACTCGAATTTGGGCTCTGAAATATATCGTGGTAGTATTAATAGACCTACGGTTTATACTTGAACGCAGTCCGCAGGGTGGTCAGCCTGACATTATGCTGCTGAAGAGCTCTCGTTCAGAAAGATACAGGTGAATGCGGATAAGCTTGTGTGTCTGGCGCTCAGCAGACGGAGGATCAAGCCGCCGCCTCCTCCACCACGTCTTGCGCTGAATGGCCCACATGGGTTTAGCACTTAACATGCACTGATTTATAGATTTCTCGGTCAGAAAACACACTAGCTCCCCTCTCTATCCATAGATCAAACCCGATTGCTTTTCCCTTTTAGTGTGACCACCTCTTTCAATCTCCCCCCATTCTATGGGGGGCGGGGTGCCCTGATGCTGGCGAATTGCTTGAATTTACCCTCAACTTAGATCAATCCTGATTGTCTCTTCTCCCTTCTTTCTTCAGGCGTCGTTTAACTCGTGGATTGACATTTCCAATATTAATAATAATTGCAATGACGATAATAATTATTATTTTTACTTTTATCATAAGGCACAACACCGTGAAAGGAATAACACACAACCTCTCACGGAACCCTAGGGATCCGGAGAACCCTGGTTGAGAAACACTTGCTCAGTCCCTCACTCAGGACTATGGAGCAGAACTTTAGACTTCTAGAGTAACGAAGTAGCTTACATATATCAGGTCATCCGTCATCTTCGCCTTGTACAAGCCTGAATACTGATCCCTGAGACCTCACCTGTCATCTTCGCCTTGTACACGCCTGAATACTGATCCCCGAGACCTCACCTGTCATCTTCGCCTTGTACACGCCTGAATACTGATCCTTAGGATCTTACCACCGCTCACCCAGCCTGTTACATCCTACATACGAATCTCATTTTTATTCCTTGATTCCAGAGATAATTTTCCTTTGTTTTTGTAGTGTACGGAGCAGTCTCTCCACGTTGACTGCTTTCCTGTTGTCCAGGAGAACGTAGTCGACCCCATTCCTTCTGTTCCTCGATGTTTATTCCTGGTTCTCTTATTCAACACTTGTTGGCTCGTGATCGATGATTTATTTTCTCTTAAACCATGTTCATTTTTGTATTACTAAACCCTTCCTCTCTCCAAATGTTCGGGCAGTCTGTCTGTCTCTCTCTCTTTCTTTCCTCTCATTTCCTCTCCCCGCTTTCTTTCCTGTCCCTCTCTTTTTGATTCTCCTCTGTCTTTCCTCTCCCTGCTTTCCTCTCTTTCCACTTTCTCCTCTCCATACGTGTTATCTGTAAATAGAGAAATTTATCTTGGGTTTCCGCAAGTTCAAGAACTATCCGACAGAAAGACATCCATGACCGAATCTGTTACAAAAGTTCTTAGGCCTATTTTCTCTATAAATTAATAACGTATCCACTTGGTATCTGCTGCCTTAAAAACATTTAACAGTAACAGTGCATAATAGTTTGCTGCACCAGCCCTTCATATGTTTAAAAAATAGGTTAGATAAATACACGAGTGGGTGTGGGTGGGTGAGAGTTCGACCTGAGTAGCTTGTGCTACTAGGTCGGATGCCGTGCTCCTTCCTCAAGTGACGTGTCTAACCTGACTAGGTCAAGGCATTGGCTTAAGCCGGTGGGAGAATTGGACCTGCCTCGCATGGGCCAGTAGGCCTGCTGCAGTGTTCCTTCTTTCTTATGTCTTATGTCAAGGGGACTGCCAACAGATGTGTGTTTTATGAAGGGAACACCATTAGTATCTGGAGTTGGTTCCTGATGAGCCGAGTGGTGGAGCTGCATAATCTAGGTGAGGCCTTACTAATGATGTATAAAGCTGCAGTATGACCTCTGGACTTCTGTTGCTTACACTTCTTGATATAAATCCCAGTAATCTATTTGCCTTATTACGTACGCTTAGGCATTGCTGTCTTGGTTTAAGGTTGCTGCTCACCATAACCCCCAAGTCTTTTTCGCAATCTGTATGACTAAGTTCTACATCATTTAACTTACAAGTGCTAGGGTTATGGACACTCCCGAGCTTCAGAACCTTGCATTTATCTACATTGAACTGCATCTGCCACTTTTCTGACCAAGAATAGAGTTTGTTTAAATCCTCCTGAAGTTCCCTAACATCTACGTTTGAATCAATTATCCTACCTATCTTTGTGTCATCGGCGAATTTGCTCATATCACTAGCAATTCCCTCATCAAGATCATTGATATATATTATAAACAACAACGGGCCCAAGACTGATCCCTGTGGAACGCCACTTGTTACTGATCCCCACTCGGATTTAACCCCATTTATGGACACACTCTGCTTCCTGTCTGTGAGCCATGACTCGATCCACGAGAGCAAATTTCCCCCAATGCCATGAGCTGCCACTTTCCTTAACAGTCTGTGGTGCGGAACTCTATCAAAAGCCTTACTAAAATCTAAGTAAATAATATCAAATTCTTTATCGTGGTCAACAGCCTCAAAAGCTTTACTGAAGAAAGTTAATAAATTAGTTAGACAAGACCGGCCTCTTGTGAATCCATGCTGAGTATCATTAATCAAGCTATGCTTATCGAGATGGCTTCTTATAATCTCAGCTATAATTGACTCTAGTAATTTGCCTACAATTGAGGTCAGGCTTATTGGGCGGTAATTTGACGGTAACGACTTGTCCCCTGTTTTAAAAATATGAATTACATTAGCCATCTTCCACATATCAGACACTACACCTGTTTGAAGAGATAAATTAAAAATATTAGTTAATGGTTCACAGAGTTCCATTTTGCATTCCTTAAGAACCCTTGAAAAAACCTCATCAGGACCCGGCGACTTATTTTGCTTCAGTCGGTCCATCTGCTTCACAACCATTTCACTAGTGACCGTGATGTTACATAATTTATCTTCTTCTGATCCACTATAAAAATTAATTACCGGAATGTTATTAGTGTCTTCGTGTGTAAAAACCGAGAGAAAATAATTATTTAAAATCGAGCACATTTCATTCTCTTTGTCAGTAAGATGCCCATAGTTATTTTTAAGGGGACCTATCTTATCTCTAACTTTTGTTCTTTAGACCTGGAAAAAACTTTTTGGGTTAGTTTTCGAATCCCTAGCAACTTTAATTTCATAGTCCCTTTTAGCTTTTCTTATCCCCTTTTTAATGTCCCTCTTAATGTCAATATACTGATTCATAAGATGACCCTCACCTCTTCTCATACGCCTATAAATTCCTTTCTTATGCCCTAGTAGATATTTCAGCCTATTATTCATCCATTTTGGGTTATTTCTATTTGATCTACTTTCTTTATACAGGATAAACGTTCTTTGAGCAGCATGTATAGTGTTCAGAAAACTGTCATATTGATAGCTCTCTTCATTACCCCAGTCAACAGGTAAGTGTTCTCTAAGCCCATCGTAATCTGCTAAGCGAAAATCTGGGACTGTTACTGAGTTATCGCTACTGTCGTACTTCCATTCAATGCTAAATGTAATAGATTTGTGGTCGCTAGCACCGAGTTCCTCTGAAATTTCTAAATTATTAAAAAGGGATTCATTGTTTGCCAGAACTAAGTCAAGCAGGTTATTACCCCTTGTAGGTTCTGTCGCAAACTGCTTCAAAAAACAATCCTGAACTACTACTAAGAAGTCGTATGATTCTAAATTCCAAGTCAAGAAATACCAGTCAATATGACTAAAGTTTGTAGATGAATGGTTCAGAGAACCGACATGTTGATAAATTAGACACATGTGCAACTCTTGGGTATCTTTATTGAGGAAACGTTTCGCCACACAGTGGCTTCATCAGTCCATACAAAGGAGAATCTTGAAGAACAGGAGGAGAATGAGGTAATCAGTCCCTCAACCTTGAGTCGATGTCCCATCAAGATTGATGGACTGACCACATCGACTCAAGGTTGAGGGACTGATTACCTCATTCTCCTCCTGTTCAAGATTCTCCTTTGTATGGACTGATGAAGCCACTGTGTGGCGAAACGTTTCCTCAATAAAGATACCCAAGAGTTGCACATGTGTCTAATTTATCAACATGACTAAAGTTAGTCTCCTAGAATCACTACATTATCGTGCCTTGTGGCCCTAACAATTTCCTCCCATAGTAGTCTCCCTGGTCCCTATCTAAGTTTGGGGGACGGTATATCACACCTAAAATCAATTTTTCATGCCCCTCTGAAAATTCTATCCAAACACTGTGTTACTTCAGACTTAATACCCGTTTTTATGCAAAAGTTCAAGCGATCTCGGACATACAATGCCACCCCACCCCCCTTCCCGATACTTCTATATACTTTGAACAATTTAAAACCCTGAATGTGACATTCCGCAGGCATGTCCCGATTTTTCATATTAAACCACGTCTCAGTTAAGGTAAATACATCAATGTTACCTGCACTAGCAATTAGTCTCAACTCGTCCATCTTATTCCTAGCACTACGACTATTTGTGTAATATATATTTAAGGACCCTCCTTTCTCTTTACCCTTCCTGCTCCTTTCTGTTATTTCACTAAACCTTTTACTGTCCTTGTCAATTAGTGCCACTAGCTTAACAATATCCACCTCATTTTGCCTATTACTAGTTCTCCTAGTACTCGTATTACTACACTGCGACTTCACTGTTTTCCGCCAAAACCCATACCACTAACTATTCCTAGTTTAAAGACCTAACAGCTCCCTCCACTGCGTTGGCCAGTGCTCCCACCCCACACCTAGATAAATGAACCCCATCCCTAGCATATGTGTCATTTCTGCCATAGAAGAGGTCCCAGTTGTCAATGAATGTTACCGCATTTTCCTTACAATATTTGTCCAGCCAGCAGTTGACACCAGTTGTTCTGGACAACCATTCATTTCCAACTCCTCTCCTTGGCAAAATACCACATATGACAGGTTTCCCACCCTTCCTACTAATTATCTCTATTGCTGACCTATATCTCCTAATCAGGTCCTCACTCCTACGTCTACCAACATCGTTGCCTCCAGCACTGAGACAGATAATAGGATTGTTCCCATTACCTCTCATGATGTCATCCAGACGGCTAACAATATCCTTCATCCCAGCCCCAGGAAAAAACACACTCTGCCTCCTACTCCTATCCTTCAAGCAGATTGCCCTATCCATGTACCTAATCTGGCTATCCCCAACAACAACGTTTTTATCTTCCTTGGCGACGTCCGTCGTGATCCCAGTAGTCGACTCACACTCGTTAGGTATCACTACACCTTCACTTGTGGAATTCGTCAAGACGTTCTCTATGGTTTTCGTTGGGGTTTCTAGGGATGTCTCACGTCAGCCAATGCTTCCTTGGTGCTCGTTGTGACATTCCCAGTAGAACACCCACATTCGTCAGGTAGCACCGAAAATGGGTTGGAAGTTTCCACAGTAGTCTTCTGGGTCCTCGTTGTTTCTGCTTCTCCAACAGTCTTCTTGATCCTCAGCTTGGTTCCATGTTGCCCGGCCACTGACCAAGCTCCCCTCTTAACCTGGGGACTCACAACAGGAGGATTACTTCGAATCCTCTTGTTCTCCTCCGTTAATCGCCGTATCTCCTGCTTAGCAACGCTATGATCTTCTTTCAGCTGCTGGTAAAGTTGCTCAAGAGAGGGCATCATTATCATTAGTAATCTTCCTTATGAAGAAAGATTGAAGACTCTTAAATTACATTCACTTGTTAGACGAAGAATGAACATAAGAACATAAGAGAGGAGGAACACTGCAGCAGGCCTGTTGGCCCATACTAGGCAGGTCCTTTACAATTCATCCCACTAACAAAAATTTGACCAACCCAATTTTCAATGCTACCCAAGAAATAAGCTCTGATGCAAGTCCCACTCAAATCCAACCCCTCCCACTCATGTATTTATCCAACCTAAATTTGAAACTACCTAAAGTCCTAGCCTCAATAACCCAACTAGGTAGACTGTTCCACTCATCTACTACCCTATTTCCAAACCAATACTTTCCTATGTCCTTTCTAAATCTAAACTTATCTAATTTAAATCCATTACTGCGGGTTCTCTCTTGGAGAGATATCCTCAAGACCTTGTTAATATCCCCTTTATTAATACCTATCTTCCACTTATACACTTCGATCAGGTCTCCCCTCATTCTTCGTCTAACAAGTGAATGTAACTTAAGAGTCTTCAATCTTTCTTCATAAGGAAGATTTCTAATGCTATGTATTAATTTAGTCATCCTACGCTGAATGTTTTCTAACGAATTTATGTCCATTCTGTAATATGGAGACCAGAATTGAGCTGCATAATCTAGGTGAGGCCTTACTAATGATGTATAAAGCTGCAGTATGACCTCTGGACTTCTGTTGCTTACACTTCTTGATATAAATCCCAGTAATCTATTTGCCTTATTACGTACGCTTAGGCATTGCTGTCTTGGTTTAAGGTTGCTGCTTACCATAACCCCCAAGTCCTTTTCGCAATCTGTATGGTTAAGTTCTACATTATTTAACTTATAAGTGCTAGGGTTATGGACACTCCCGAGCTTCAGAACCTTGCATTTATCTACATTGAACTGCATCTGCCACTTTTCTGACCAAGAGTAGAGTTTGTCTAAATCCTCCTGAAGTTCCCTAACATCTACGTTTGAATCAATTATCCTACCTATCTTCGTGTCATCGGCGAATTTGCTCATATCACTAGTAATTCCTTCATCAAGATCATTGATATATATTATAAACAACAACGGGCCCAAGACTGATCCCTGTGGAACGCCACTTGTTACTGATCCCCACTCGGATTTAACCCCATTTATGGACACTCTTTGCTTCCTGTCTGTGAGCCATGATTCGATCCACGAGAGCACCCTTCCCCCAATGCCATGAGCTGCTACTTTCTTCAACAGTCTTTGGTGCGGAACTCTATCAAATGCCTTACTAAAATCTAAGTAAATAATATCAAATTCTTTATCGTGGTCAACAGCCTCAAAAGCTTTACTGAAGAAAGTTAATAAATTAGTTAGACAAGACCGGCCTCTTGTGAATCCATGCTGAGTATCATTAATCAAGCTATGCTTATCGAGATGGCTTCTTATAATCTCAGCTATAATTGACTCTAGTAACTTGCCTACAATTGAGGTCAGGCTTATTGGGCGGTAATTTGACGGTAACGACTTGTCCCCTGTTTTAAAAATAGGAATTACATTAGCCATCTTCCACATATCAGACACTACACCTGTTTGAAGAGATAAATTAAAAATATTAGTTAATGGTTCACAGACTTCCATTTTGCATTCCTTAAGAACCCTTGAAAAAACCTCATCAGGACCCGGTGACTTATTTTGCTTCAGTCTGTCTATCTGCTTCACAACCATTTCACTAGTGACTGTGATGTTACATAATTTATCTTCTTCTGATCCACTATAAAAATTAATTACCGGAATATTATTAGTGTCTTCCTGTGTAAAAACCGAGAGAAAATAATTATTTAAAATCGAGCACATTTCATTCTCTTTGTCAGTAAGATGCCCATAGTTATTTTTAAGGGGACCTATCTTATCTCTGACTTTTGTTCTATAGACCTGGAAAAAACTTTTTGGGTTAGTTTTAGAATCCCTAGCAACTTTAATTTCATAGTCCCTTTTAGCTTTTCTTATCCCCTTTTTAATGTCCCTCTTGATGTCAATATACTGATTCATAAGATGACCCTCGCCTCTTTTGATACGCCTATAAATTCCTTTCTTATGCCCTAGTAGATATTTCAGCCTATTATTCATCCATTTTGGGTCATTTCTATTTGATCTAATTTCCTTATAAGGGATAAACGTTCTTTGAGCAGCATGTATTGTGTTCAGAAAACTGTCATATTGATAGCTCTCTTCGTTACCCCAGTCAACAGATGATAAGTGTTCTCTAAGCCCATCGTAATCTGCTAAGCGAAAATCTGGGACTGTTACTGAGTTATCCCTACTATCATACTTCCATTCAATTCTACATGTAATTGATTTGTGGTCGCTAGCACCCAGTTCCTCTGAGACTTCTAAATTATTAACAAGGGATTCATTGTTTGCCAGAACTAAGTCAAGCAGGTTATTACCCCTTGTAGGTTCTGTCACAAACTGCTTCAAAAAACAATCCTGAACTACTTCTAAGAAATCGTATGATTCTAAATTCCCAGTCAAGAAATTCCAATCAATATGACTAAAGTTAAAGTCTCCTAGAATTACTACATTATCGTGCCTTGTGGCCCTAACAATTTCCTCCCATAGTAGTCTCCCCTGGTCCCTATCTAAATTTGGGGGACGGTATATCACACCTAAAATTAATTTTTCATGCCCCTCGGAAAATTCTATCCAAACAGACTCTGTATGTGTTACTTCAGACTTAATACCCGTTTTTATGCAACAGTTCAAGCGATCTCGGACATACAATGCCACCCCACCCCCCTTCCCGATACTTCTATCTACTTGGAACAATTTAAAACCCTGAATGTGACATTCTGCAGGCATGTCCCGACTTTTTGAATTAAACCACGTCTCAGTAATGGCAAATACATCTATGTTACCTGCACTAGCAACTAGTCTCAACTCGTCCATCTTATTCCTAGCACTGCGACTATTTGTGTAATAAATATTTAATGACCCTCCTATCTCTTTACCCTTCCTGCTCCTTTCTGTTATTCCACTAAACCTATTACTGTCATTGTCAATTAGTGCCACTGGCTTTCCAATATCCTCCTCATTTTGCCTATTACTAGTTCTCCTAGTACTCATGTTACTACCCTGCGACTTCACAGTTTTCCCGCCAAAACCCATACCACTAACTATTCCTAGTTTAAAGACCTAACAGCTCCCTCCACTGCGTTGGCCAGTGCTCCCACCCCACACCTAGACAAGTGAACCCCATCCCTGGCATACATGTCATTTCTGCCATAGAAGAGGTCCCAGTTGTCAATGAATGTTACCGCATTTTCCTTACAGTATTTGTCCAGCCAGCAATTGACACCAATTGCTCTGGACAACCATTCATTTCCAACTCCTCTCCTTGGCAAAATGCCACATATGACAGGTTTGCCACCCTTCTTCCTAATTATCTCTATTGCTGACCTATACCTGCTAATCAGGTCCTCACTCCTACGTCTGCCAACATCGTTGCCTCCAGCACTGAGACAGATAATAGGATTGCTCCCATTACCTCTCATGATGTCATCCAGACGGCTAACAATATCCTTCATCCCAGCCCCAGGAAAACACACTCTCTGCCTCCTACTCCTATCCTTCAAACAGAAAGCCCTATCCATGTACCTAATCTGGCTATCCCCAACAACAACAATGTTTTTACCTTCCTTGGCGTCGTCCGTAGTGATGCTCCGAGTAGTCGACTCACATTCGCCAGGTAGCATTACACCACTTGTAGAATTCGTCATGACGTTCTCGATGGTCTTCGTTGGGGTTTCTAGGGATGTCTCACTCACGTCTGCCAATGCTTCCTTGGTGCTCGTTGTGGCATTCCCAGTAGAACACTCACATTCGTCAGGTAGCACCGAGAATGAGTTGGAAGTTTCCACGGCAGTCTTCTGGTTTCTCGTTGTTTCTGCCTCTCCAACCGTTTTCTTAATCTTCAGCTTGGTTCCATGTTGCCCGGCCACTGACCAAGCTCCCCTCTTAACCTGGGGACTCACAACAGGAGGATTACTACGAATCCTCTTGTTCTCCTCCGTTAATCGCCGTATCTCCAGTTTAGCAACTCTGAGTTCTTCTCTCAGCTGCTGGTAAAGCTGCTCAAGAGAGGGCATCCTGGTTCAGATTCACAGAGAGCACACAAACAGGTCTTCACAGAGCTAAGTACACGTCACCACTGAGCTAAGTACACGTCACCACTGAGCTAAGTACACGTCACCACTGAGCTAAGTACACGTCACCACTGAGCTAAGTACACGTCACCACACTACCTGGGGTGGAAGGAACGCGAGTATTTATAGTCCGGCTGAGGTCAGGTGAAGAATGCTGCATCTGATGATGTACCGAGTGGGGTTATAGAGTCTAAAAACTTGGGTAGCTTGGAAAGGAGATTGGATGAGTTTGTGAGCAGACCTTCTACAGTGTTCTTATGTGGGATAGCGATGAAGAAGTTTCTTGAGGAAGAATGCACTATAATTGAACAAATATTTTCTAAACTCCACTATCCTCGTCACTTCATCAGAGACTGCAGACGGCGAGCATTAAACATCTTTAACACACCCAGAGAAGACACTGCCGAGAAGAGATACATAGTCCTTCCCACCAACTCCATTGCCAAACATGTTTCCAACATTTTTGCCAAAACATCATTCCAAGTATCTACCTCCACAACCACGACCATCAAGGACATCACCAGTAGTAGGCAGGACAAGCCTCCATCCTCTGCAGGGGTATACATAATCCCTTGTAATGACTGCAACAAGTTATACGTGGGCGAAACATCAAGGGACCTCCAAACACGTATTTCAGAACACCAATACGCAAGCAGGTCTGACGACACAAGGAATGCCTGCGTACAACACCGTAATTCACACAACCACTTGATAAACTACAGAAACTCAAGACTTATCGCCACAGAAGACAACACTCAATACCGAAGAATCCTGGAATCATCACTCATTTCTATATCCGACAACTTCAACCAGAATAGTGGCTTCTATAACATAGCTGAACCACTTGCCAAGAAACTTCTTCATCGCTATCCCACATAAGAACACTGTAGAAGGTCTGCTCACAAACTTATCCAATCTCCTTTTCAAGCTACCCAAGTCTTTAGACTCTATAACCCCACTCGGTACATCATCAGATGCAGCATTCTTCACCTGACCTCAGCCGGACTATAAATACTCGCGTTCCTTCCACCCCAGGTAGTTCTGTTTGTGACTTGAAAAAGCCCACTGTGTGGGCGAAACGTAGTCAATAAAGGATCACATTATACTAAATTTGTGTTTATATTGCCATTGTGTCGGTATTTTATACCATTTATTTCCAACGTCACCACTGAGCTAAGTACACGTCACCATGAGGGGAGACATGATCGAAGTGTGGAAGATGGGTATTAATAAAGGGGATATTAATAAGGTCTTGAGGATATCTCTCCAAGAGAGAACCCGCAGTAATGGATTTAAATTAGATAAGTTTAGATTTAGAAAGGACATAGGAAAGTATTGGTTTGGAAATAAGGTAGTTGATGAATGGAACAGTCTACCTAGTTGGGTTATTGAGGCTAGGACTTTAGGTAGTTTCAAATTTAGGTTGGATAAATATGAGTGAGAGGGGTTGAATTTGAGTGGGACTTGCAAATGAGTGGATAGAGTTATCAGAGCTTATTTCTTGGGGAGCATTGAAAATTGGATTGGGCAAATGTTTTGTTAGTGGGATGGATTGTAAAGGACTTGCCGAGTATGGGCCAACAGGCCTGCTGCAGTGATCCTCCTTTCCTATGTTCTTATGAGTGAGTGAGTGTGAGTGAGTGAGTGTGAGTGAGTGAGTGTGAGTGAGTGAGTGTGAGTGAGTGTGTGAGTGTGAGTGAGTGTGAGTGAGTGAGAGTGAGTGAGTGTGAGTGAGTGAGTGTGAGTGTGAGTGAGTGTGAGTGTGAGTGAGTGTGAGTGAGTGTGAGTGAGTGTGAGTGAGTGTGAGTGAGTGTGAGTGAGTGTGAGTGAGTGTGAGTGAGTGTGAGTGAGTGTGAGTGTGAGTGAGTGTGAGTGAGTGTGAGTGTGAGTGAGAGTGAGTGTGAGTGAGTGTGAGTGTGAGTGAGTGTGAATGAGTGTGAGTGTGAATGAGTGTGAGTGTGAATGAGTGTGAGTGTGAATGAGTGTGAGTGTGAATGAGTGTGAGTGTGAATGAGTGTGAGTGTGAATGAGTGTGAGTGTGAATGAGTGTGAGTGTGAATGAGTGTGAGTGTGAATGAGTGTGAGTGTGAATGAGTGTGAGTGTGAATGAGTGTGAGTGTGAATGAGTGTGAGTGTGAATGAGTGTGAGTGTGAATGAGTGTGAGTGTGAATGAGTGTGAGTGTGAATGAGTGTGAGTGTGAATGAGTGTGTGTGTGAATGAGTGTGTGTGTGAATGAGTGTGAGTGTGAATGAGTGGGAGTGTGAGTGAGTGGGAGTGTGAGTGAGTGGGAGTGGGTGAGAGAGAGAGAGCGGAGGTGCAAATATTGCCAAAGAAAGGTGCATGAGGAAAACCACCGTCTAAAAAAAAAAAAAACTTGACAGACAAGATCACCAGTTCTTTAGAAATTTAGTCTCGTATCCCGGCTCAACATGTGGTTTTATGTCTTATAAGACCACAGAGCTACATCCCGGTGGCTGACCCCAGTGTCCTACGTACCTCAAGGACAAGCACCTTATACACCCATCACCTCAAGCTGAACACAGCCATGAGGAACCAGTCTATCAACATTCTTTCGGCCAACATTAGAGGCTTCATTACCAATGTTGGAGAGCTCATGAACAGTTTCGTGAACACTCAAGGTACCGACAGGACGCTAGGAAAATAAATTCGTAGAATTGCTGGCTACACCTCATGGATAAGAAGAGGCGGGCAAGGATAAAGAGGTGGTGTTGCTGTGTGTCTTTCTGAAAGTATACATGCCCAGCTAATTGATGTCACCAGCACTAATTACCTGGAAATGATGTTCTTCAAGTTATTCATAAACATTAGAACCTCAGTACTTGAGTGTGCAATGTACAGACCTCGTAGGGAACATGCACCCCCCATCAGCATCGTGATGGAAAATGTGGACTTCTGCTTCAACATAAATATCAACATATTATAATTGAGGGTAACCTCAATCAACATCTTCAAGGGATTTTGATGAACTTTTTGCAGTGTCTGACATGACAAACTGTTGACTTCCTACTCGCATCTCTAGCTTCTCCCTCGACCCCGTAGTCAGTGATCTAACTGAAGGGATAGTCGCCCTTGGCTGTGTTGGATCATCAGACTGTAAGGCTGTCTTTACGACACTGAAGATTGCAACAAAACGAGGGGAAGACTGAGTGCACAACCTGGCTGAGGGAAAGTGAAAACTGGCAGGTTCTTTGCTCTGAGCTCGCCGCCTCCGATTGGAAAGCTCTTCTCCAAGGTGATGTTGATAACCAAGTGGATACCTTCACTGAACACGTCCTTAATCTCCAACAAAAAAAAAAAACATCCCTCACCAGTAGTATGTGACGAAGCCTTCAGATCAGCCTTGGCTCGAGAGGCTGCTACTGGTAAGTGCAGAGCTTGGAGAAGGTATAAAAGGCATCCCACTATCTATAACGGAACCTGCACAGACAAGCCTGTTAGCAAATGGAAGAAGTCGAAAAGTGGGCCATCTCTAGATGGGAGGCTGACACAAAAAGAAAATTGGCATCAGGTAGAGTAGGCTCCTGCCCTAAATCGGATGGATAGGATCATCTCTGTTAGCAGTCAGAAGAAAGTTGACCTCTTTTCCGAAACTTTTGCTGCCAAGATGAAAGTTCCTGATTCAGCAGGGAAATCTTTGCTAGTCACAAAAACAATGTCAAAGTAGTCAGTGGTGATAAAAGAGGATGAAGTGAATTTTCTCTTCAATTGCTTGACCAAGAAAAGTCTGTGGGCCTGGATAAGGTGGGCCCAAGACTGCTGAGTATTCTGATGTGCAGACCAGCAAGAATCACCTCTAACTTGGAACTATCAGCATTGCCTAGTACAGTTTAAATGGCTACTTGGAAACTAACAAATTCAGACCAGTGTCACGCCTGTCAATCACTGGCAAGGTTCTTGAGAGAATTATCGCACGGCAGATGACAACGTTTCTCGACTATCGCTCTGTGACTGTCAATATGGCTTCAGAAAAAATCACTCTGTTGCTGATCTGCTGTTGAACCTCACTATGTGACATCAGCCACTGGATGAATCTAAGGTCAGCTGCGTAGCAGCACAAGGACATTGCTTATGCTTTCGACCGAGTATGGCATTAGGGAAGAACAAAATGCACAATTCCGTGATTGGAACAATAAACAAACAACCCGCATATAAGAGAGAGAAGCTTATGACTTGGCAAAACTACAAGCACTAGGAGTCGCCGGCACGGCACTGTCTCCACAGTGATTACCTCTAAGCGTAGTTCTCAATGGGACACAACAAGACAGTGAACTGGTGCAAGTATTCTACAGGGAAGTGTACTTGAGCCATTGTTATGGGATGACCTTTAAATCATTCAGAATCCATTCCAGAATCCCATGCATGTGCAGATGATTGCACTCTGAAATTTACTTATCCAAGAGAGGAAATGCCAGCTGCTTTAAGTTACGTCAATCACCATCTTACAGCTATATCAGCCTGGGTAAAAGGATGGCAGGTTACATTTACTCCTGAAACAACACAAATGGTGATGGTCATTAGGCACCATGATAATACTGGAGCACTGGTATGAATAAATGGAAGAATGTTGAGAACTGGAGATGAAGTTGATATCCTTGGGACATAATTTGGCTCCAAATTGGGTATGAAGAATCACGTTGTAAATCTTGCCAAGAAAGTGGCCAGGCAGCTTACAGCACTTAAACATATCTCGTATCTGCTCAACAGTAGATGATGCAAGATTATGTATGAGGCACAAGTACGCTCACACCTTAAGTATGCTCCACTTTCTTGGATTGCCTCGCCCTCCCCACCGTCTGAACATCAAAATGGTATACAATACCGACAGGTTGGTAGGTAAGACACATAGGCAACAGTTAGGCAACTTTATTCCGAAACGTTTCGCCTACACAGTAGGCTTCTTCAGTCGAGTACAGAAAGTAGGCAGGAACAGTAGAGATGTGAAGACGATGTAATCAGTCCATCACCCTTGAAGTCGTAGAATTTGAGGTTGTCAGTCCCTCGGCCTGGAGAAGTTCAGTTCCATAGTCAGGAACTATCTGAAGATCAAGCGACAGTGCGGAGACGTAAATACTGTCGGAAGGAGAGGTGCAGAGTAGTAGTAGTGAGAATGTAGCCACTGAGAGGTCAGGCCTACTTTCTGTATTCGACTGAAGAAGCCTACTGTGTAGGCGAAACGTTTCGGAATAAAATTGCCTAACTGTTGCCTATGTGTCTTACCTACCAACCTGTCGGTATTGTATACCATTTTGATGTTCATCTTGTCAGACACTGCAACACATGGCCTCTTGGTACAGAAAACGCCTTAGACAACCGTTCCAAGTGAGAACTGTTGGATCTGAGAGGGACCTGACCTCTCAGTGGCTACATTATCACTACTACTACTCTGCACCTCTCCTTCCGACAGTATTTAAGTCTCCGCACTGTCGCTTGATCTTCAGATAGTTCCTGACTATGGAACTGAACTTCTCCAGGCCGAGGGACTGACAACCTCAAATTCTACGACTTCAAGGGTGATGGACTGATTACATCGTCTTCACATCTCTACTGTTCCTGCCTACTTTCTGTATTCGACTGAAGAAGCCTACTGTGTAGGCGAAACGTTTCGGAATAAAGTTGCCTAACTGTTGCCTATGTGTCTTACCTACCTTCCCCACCGTCTCATCTGCAACTTTTTGACAGAATGGAGAACAAAGCAAGACGGCTAATCCAACGCCTGAAGCCAGCCTGGACAGATCTGTCTTTTCAGCAGAGCCTTCAACACCAGAGAGATGTGGGTGGCCTTATTTTATGTACAAGGCTAATTTGTCAAATTACTAAACGTGGTTCCAGTCCGAGGACAGCGAGAAGTGAGCTTCTACACATCAAGACGAGCAGCAGCAACAACTACACTCCGGCTGTAACGTTCTCAAGGACATCACTTCATGAGAACATTTATTTCTAGGATGATCGTTTCTGGAACATGATCGTACAGCATAACATCAACGAAATAGTTGACTAAATGAAATCTCTAGCCCACAAGTGACTCCAAATTCATACCGTTTCCTATTTGTATGTCTCATAACAACAAGAAGACTTAAAAATGAGTTGATATAGGTACTAGCTCTTAGCGTGTAAATAAAGGAACCCTTAACCTAACCTTGTAAAACCTTGAATGTATTCAGATATTTGGGAGTGGACGTGTCAGCAGATGGGTCTATGAAAGATGAGGTGAATCATAGGATTGATGAGGGGAAAAGGGTGAGCGGTGCACTTAGGAGTCTGTGGAGACAAAGAACTCTGTCCTTGGAAGCAAAGAGGGGAATGTAAAAGAGCATAGTTTTACCAACGCTCTTATATGGGTGTGAAGCATGGGTGATGAATGTTGCAGCGAGGAGAAGGCTGGAGGCAGTGCAGATGTCATGTCTGAGGGCAATGTGTGGTGTGAATATAATGCGGAGAATTCGTAGTTTGGAAGTTAGGAGGAGGTGCAGGATTACCAAAACTGTGGTCCAGAGGGCTGAGGAAGGGTTGTTAAGGTGGTTCGGACATGTAGAGAGAATGTAACGAAACAGAATGACTTCGAGAGTGTATAAATCTGGTGGGAATCGGCTGATGTGTTAATAAAATAAATAATTATATATATATATATATATATATATATATATATATATATATATATATATATATATATATGAGAGAGGTGAAGGGTAGTTACCTGACATTCTTGCAGCTATTTTCTCGTTCTGCGTTCTGGCTTAGTGATACCTGTGCTACGCGCCGTAATGAATGCGTGACTGTGGCGTAAGTCTTATAACGGAAGTGACGCGACCTTGCTGAGGGGGGAGAGGGAAACAGGAGGGGCAGAAGGGGTGAAGAGAAGAGGACGATCGAGGGGGGCGGGAAGGATAGGGTAAGGGGAGTGGTAAAGGGGAGAAGGTAAGGGGAGTGGTAAGGGGAAGGAGTTAAAAGCCCTAACAACAGATGGAGAAGGGTAATATTAGTGAGGTAGAGTAATAAAGGGAAGTCTGGTACACGATGGTGAAGTTAGATGATAATGATGGGAGTGATGATCGAAGAACTGGAGGAGGAAGAAAGGGAGGGAGGGGGAGAGAGAGAGAGAGAGAGAGAAAGGGGGAGGGAGGGAGGAGAATCATCTTAGTAGGACTGGAGGAAGAGAGAGACAGACAGACAGACACACACACACACACACACACACACACACACACACACACACACACACACACACACACACACACACACACACACACACACACACACACACAAATACACACAGAGAACACACGAAAATAGGGAGATCAGTCCCAGAGCCAGGAATGAGTACGCACAGGTAAGGAGGGAGGCCCAGCGACCTTATGAAAATGACATAGCATCGAGAATCAAGACTGACCCGAAACTGTTGTATAGCCACATCAGGAGGAAGACAACAGTCAAAGACCAGGTGATCAGATTAAGGACAGAAGGTGGAGAACTCACAAGAAATGATCAGGAGGTATGTGAGGAGCTGAACAGGAGATTTAAGGAAGTTTTTACAGTAGAGACAGGAAGGGCTGTGGGAAGACAGCACAGAAGGGAACATCAAGAGGAAATATACCAACAAGTGTTGGATGACATACGAACAACTGAGGAGGAGGTGAAGAAGCTCTTAAGTGACCTTGACACCTCAAAGGCGATGGGACCGGACAACATCTCCCCATGGGTCCTTAGAGAAGGAGCAGAGATGCTGTGTGTGCCTCTAACCACAATCTTCAACACATCCCTTGAAATTGGGCAACTACCTGAGAAATGGAAGACAGCTAATGTAGTCCCCATATTTAAGAAAGGAAACAGAAACGAGGCACTAAACTACAGACCTGTGTCTCTGACATGTATTGTGTGCAAAGTCATGGAGAAGATTATCAGGAGGAGAGTGGTCGAACACCTGGAAAGGAACAAGATTATAAATGAAAACCAGCATGGGTTCATGGAAGGCAAATCTTGTATCACAAACCTCCTGGAGTTTTATGACAAGGTAACAGAAGTAAGACACGAGAGAGAGGGTTGGGTAGATTGCGTTTTCCTAGACTGCAGAAAGGCCTTTGACACAGTTCCCCACAAGAGATTAGTGCAGAAGCTGGAGGATCAGGCACACGTAAAAGGAAGGGCACTGCAATGGATAAGGGAATACCTGACAGGGAGGCAGCAACGAGTCATGGTACGTGAAGAGGTATCACAGTGGGCGCCTGTTACGAGCGGGGTCCCACAGGGGTCAGTTCTAGGACCAGTGCTATTTTTGATATATGTGAACGACATGATGGAAGGAATAGACTCTGAAGTGTCCCTGTTCGCAGATGACGTGAAGTTGATGAGAAGAATTAAATCGGACGAGGATGAGGCAGGACTGCAAAGAGACCTGGAGAGGCTGGACACGTGGTCCAGTAACTGGCTTCTCGAGTTCAATCCAGCCAAATGCAAAGTCATGAAGATTGGGGAGGGGCAAAGAAGACCGCAGACAGAGTATAGGCTAGGTGGACAAAGACTACAGACCTCACTCAGGGAGAAAGACCTTGGGGTGACCATAACACCGAGCACATCACCGTAGGCACACATCAACCAAATAACCGCTGCAGCATACGGGCGCCTGGCAAACCTGAGAATAGCGTTCCGATACCTTAATAAGGAATCGTTCAAGACACTGTACACTATGTATGTTAGGCCCATACTGGAGTATGCAGCACCAGTCTGGAACCCACACCTGGTCAAGCACGTCAAGAAGTTAGAGAAAGTACAAAGGTTTGCAACAAGGCTAGTCCCAGAGCTCAAGGGAATGTCGTACGAGGAAAGGTTAAGGGAAATCGGACTGACGACACTGGAGGACAGAAGGGTCAGGGGAGACATGATAACGACATACAAGATACTGCGGGGAATAGACAAGGTGGACAGAGATAGGATGTTCCAGAGAGGGGACACAGGGACAAGGGGTCACAACTGGAAGCTGAAGACTCAGACGAGTCACAGGGACGTTAGGAAGTATTTCTTCAGTCATAGAGTTGTCAGCAAGTGGAATAGCCTAGCAAGTGAAGTAGTGGAGGCAGGAACCATACATAGTTTTAAGAAGAGGTATGACAAAGCTCAGGAAGCAGAGAGAGAGAGGATCCAGTAGCGATCAGTGAAGAGGCGGGGCCAGGAGCTGAGTCTCGACCCCTGCAACCACAATTAGGTGAGTACAATTAGGCGAGTACAGACACACACACACACACACTAAGAGCCAGGAGCTGTGATTCGACCCCCGCAACCACAACTAGGCGAGTACACACGGAGCAGGGAGAGAGAGGATCTAGTAGCGATCAGTGAAGAGGCGGGACCAGGAGCTGAGTCTCGACCCCTGCAACCGCAAATAGGTGGGTACACAGACACCCCCCCCCCCCACACACACACACACACACACACACAACTACAAAGGGATCTGGACAGGCTGCAGACCTGGTCCAGCAATTGGCTCCTGGAGTTCAATCCCACCAAGTGCAAAGTCATGAAGATTATGGAAGGGCAAAGAAGACCGCAGACGGAGTACAGTCTAGGGGGCCAGAGACTACAAACCTCACTCAAGGAAAAAGATCTTGGGGTGAGTATAACACCAGGCACATCTCCTGAAGCGCACATCAACCAAATAACTGCTGCAGCATATGGGCGCGTAGCAAACCTCAGAACAGCATTCCGACATCTTAATAAGGAATCATTCAGGACCCTGTACACCGTGTACGTTAGGCCCATATTGGAGTATGCGGCACCCGTTTGGAACCCACACCTAGCCAAGCACGTATAGAAACTAGAGAAAGTGCAAAAGTTTGCAACAAGACTAGTCCCAGAGCTAAGAGGTATGTCCTACGAGGAGAGGTTAAGGGAAATCAACCTGACGACACTGGAGGACAGGAGAGATAGGGGGGACATGATAACAACATACAAAATACTGAGAGGAATTGACAAGGTGGACAAAGACAGGATGTTCCAGAGATTGGACACAGTAACAAGGGGACACATTTGGAAGCTGAAGACACAGATGAATCACAGGGATGTTAGGAAGTATTTCTTCAGCCACAGAGTAGTCAGTAAGTGGAATAGTTTGGGAAGCGATGTAGTGGAGGCAGGATCCATACATAGCTTTAAGCAGAGGTATGATAAAGCTCACGGCTCAGGGAGAGTGACCTAGTAGCGATCAGTGAAGAGGCGGGGCCAGGAGCTCGGACTCGACCCCCGCAACCTCAACTAGGTGAGTACAACTAGGCGAGTACACACACACACACACACACACACACACACACACACACACACCACACACACCACACACACCACACACACACACACACACACACACACACACACACACACACACACACACACACACACACACACACACACACACACACCACACACACACACACCACACACACACACACACCACACACACACACACCACACACACCACACACACACACACACACACACACACACACACACACACACACACACACACACACACACACACACACACACAAGTGGTTTGGGAGGAAGGGAGGACTGGAGGCCACGAGTGATTACCTATTATTACTCACTTGAAGCCACAAGAGTAGAGCTATGCTCCTGGAGTCCCGTCTTCAGTAATAGTTTTTATCACATTACCACTGCCAGACACTGCAACACAGCAGTATCCTGTTACAGAGGACATCTTCAATAATGGACACCTGAGGTGGTTGAAATAACTGTTTAATTTGGGTGATGGTGTAACCTTACTCAAGGTGGGTTTATCTAGAGGTCTTATCAAATAGTTTAGGTCCGATTTCTTTCTTACCACCTGAAAGGACCCGTAAATCTTGCTTTTTAGGTTTGACCTCGGCACAAGACTGTCTCCTGGGTCAAATGAGGGAAATTTTGAAGTTTTATCATACCTCAGTGTCAGTCCTTGGCCGGCTGTCTCGCCACTTGCAGTTCTGATTTAGGCTCGTCACCTGAATAACTTATCGCTGCATGGTTAATATGGTTGGGTTTTTTGAATAAAAATAAAGAACAGGAAAATATATCCCAGATTGTGAGTTAACATTAAAACACATTGTGTCTTCTCCCAACCATCCTTCCTTGAACAAATGTAGGGAACCTGTGGATTTCTGTACAGGTTCTAGCATTGTCAACAGCAACAAAGGAAGCGAACCATCCCAGTGTGAAGGAAAATTCATGCAATGCGTAAGCATCGTAGTTTCAAGGTTCCGTGAAACCTTCCATAGGCTCCTTGAAACTGAGGATGATAGCCTGGTTAAGGCTAGGTTTTAATGCTAACTCGCAATTTGGAATATGTTTTATTCGATATTTTTATTCGAGTCATATTAATCATGCAGCCGTACCATCATTTACGTGATTCTTAGGTTCTCACCACTCCAGTGGGACTGCAAATGACATTGATGTACGTTTTCCACTCAACCACTGTGTCAGTCCAGCGATACAAACAGTACAATATGTGTGTGGCGTCCACGTTTTATCCTCGCTTCTCTTGCAACCCAAGTAGTTAGTGACTGTATGTAATCTTGCCAGGACCTGTTAGGTTTTCTCGTTGATCACATAATGTATTCTTGACACATACTTAGCAAAAGCTGTCTGCACTGTTCAGGCATCCTCGTCTGTTTGGTAATCTGAAATAGAGATGTAAATATGGATATGTGTTTGTGGCAGAGATTTGCAGTTTAAGCAAAATAAACACCAGTGTATACTATGGATAGCAACCTTTTTGAAATATGACTGAACACTGGGACACCCAGAGCACAGCTCTTTGAGTCTTCCTGACAAGCAGACATGATGCCCAGGATTCATGTTTACGTATGTAAGGAAGCAGAATCAAGGCTCTCCTCACAGGTGTATTCAAGATCATGTATGTAACTCAAAACAACACGTGTTGCCATTATCTTAATGTGTTATTCTAGGGATGGAACGATACCAAAATTTTTGCGAATACCAATACCCAGTTTTTGGCCGATACCAATACTTTTCTAATGGTTTTTATTTTTAAAATTAAAATGACCTGTGTTTAGTATATAAGGGAATGCTTAACTAATATTCTGTCTCTATCCACCTTGTCAATTCCTAATAAGTATTTTAGATATCAGGTCCTTCCTATCTCTTCTGTTCTCCAGTGTCGTCAGGTCGATTTTCCTTAATCTCTCCTCGTGTACTCGTCTAAATATATTCATCTGTGGTTGCAGGGCTCGAGTCACAGCTCCTGGCCCTGCCTCTTCACTGGTCGCCACTATGTCCACTCACTCTCTTCTCCGTGAGCTTCATCATACCTTTTAAAGCAATGTATGGTACCTGCCTTCACTACCTCACTTTCCGGACTACTCCGCTGACAACTCGATGGCTGAAGAAATACTTCCTAACATTCCTATGACTCGTCTTAGTCTTCAACATCCAATTTTGACCTCTTGTTTCTGTGTCCCATCTCTGGAACATCCTGTCTCTGTCCACCTTGTCGATTCCTCTCAGTATTTTATTTGACGTTATCATGCCCCCCTCCCCCCGTCTATTCTTTTCTCCAGTGTCGTCAGGTCGAGTTCTCTTAACCTCTCCTCGTAGGACATGCTCCGTAGCTTCGCACTTTCTCTAGTTTCCTGACGTGCTTGGTCAGGTGAGGGTTCTAAACCGGAGCTACATACTCCAACATGGACCTGACGTACACGACGGTGTAAAGGGTCGGAATGCTATTCTTAGGTTCAGTAGTCGCCCATTTGCTGCAACAGTTATTGGGTTGTGCGCCTCAGATGTGCTTGGTATTATATACAGTGAGTACTCACCTAATTGTGGTTGCAGGGGTCGAGACTCGGCTCCTCTGTGTGTGTGTGTGTGTGTGTGTGTGTGTGTGTGTGTGTGTGTGTGTGTGTGTGTGTGTGTGTGTGTGTGTGTGTGTGTGTGTGTGTGTGTGTGTGTGTACACTCTTTGCTTGTGGCTACTAGGTCCCCACTCTCCTTGTTCCAAGACCCTTATTATGTATGAATCCTACCTTTACGAATTCACCCAGATTGTTCCACTTCATGACAACTTACGGCTGAAGAAATAGTTCTTAACATGCTTATGACTCGTATGAGTTTTTACCATCCAGCTGTATCCCCTTGTTGCTGTGTCCCATCTTTGAAACATTTTGGCCATGTCCCTTTGTCATTTCCTCTCAGCATTTTATACGTCGTTATTATGTCCTCCCTATGCCTCCTGTCCTCCAGTGTCGTCAGGTTGAGTTCCTTTAGCCTCTTCTCGTAGGACTTAATTCTTATCTCAGGGACTAGTCTTGTTGCAAACTTTTGCACTTTCTCAAGTTTCTTGACGTGTTTGACCAGGTGTGAGTTCCATACTGGTGCTGCAAACTCCAATATGGGTTTGAAGTACACGGTGTACAGTGTCGTGAATGTCTCCTTACTTAGGTGTCGCACTTGTGTTCTTAGGTTTTCCAGGCGACCATATGATGCAGCAGTTGGCTGATGTGTGCCTTAGGAGATGTGCTCGGTATGAGGCTCACCCCAAGACCCTTTTCCGTGAGTGTGTTTTGCAGACTCTAACCCTCTAGACTGTACTCCGTCTTCGGTTTTCTTGTTCTTTTCCTCAGATTCATGACT
Organism: Cherax quadricarinatus; assembly: GCF_038502225.1. Classification (NCBI taxonomy): domain Eukaryota; kingdom Metazoa; phylum Arthropoda; class Malacostraca; order Decapoda; family Parastacidae; genus Cherax; species Cherax quadricarinatus. The sequence goes on from NC_091367.1 coordinate 15,435,930, forward strand.
TTGCATTTGGTAGGGTTAAATTCCAGGAGCCATTTGTCGGACCAGGCTTTCAGAATATCCTGATTCCCATGTAGTCTTTCCTGGAAAGACTTCTTACACTCCAAGTAAATGCAGTGTGTACAACACTTGTTGGTGTACCCTACTGCCTCGGTTTGATGGAAGCCTTTCTGTCTCCACTGTGAATACCTCCTTAAATCTTGTGTTGAGCTCCTCATCTACTTCCTGATCATTCCCTATGATATCCCCACCCTCCTTCCTTCCTCAGCTTAATTATCTGGTTCTTGACTGTTGGTTTTTCTCCTGTATAACAACTTTGGGTCAGATTTGGCTTTTGATGCTATGCCATTCCATCATTGCCACTGGACAATACAAGGTAATCAGTCCCTCAGCCTGGAGAGACTGATTACCTCGTATCCTCATCTTACTCTGTTATTCTTTGTATTGGACTGAAGAAGCCACTGGCTGGCGAAACGCTTCCTCGGTAAAGATATCCAAATGTTTTAAAGAGGAAATTAGATCGCTACTTCTGTCAAGATCTGGATATATTAACAAGGCTGTGACGGATAGGTGGGGGTTGGCGGGCCGCCAACACAGCCTGGTCGACCAGGTAATCAACAGGGAGGGCTGATCAGGGGCCGGGTAGTGGGAGTAAGAAAACTCATAAAGACCACGGGCTCCTAGGATGTTTTCTGTTTAGTGTGGCCACCAAACAGTTCCTGCGTGGTCCAAGTTTGTCCTAACGTGTATAATTTTAACTACGTCTACTCTAGATCCATCTCTGATACTTTCAATATTTTCCTGGAGCATATAAGGCCCAGGGTGATTCTCCGAGAGTTTTTGTGGCGGAAAAAAAAAGTGTTCCTTATATGCTGGTAAATACGGTATATGGAATTTATCCTTATTTTATTCCATTTTCTGCTAATCACTCCATTTCGTCAACTTATCCAGGTAGTGACTGTCATTTTTATATGCCCTCAGATTTTTGCACCATCCACAAGTATATTTCCATAACTGTATGGGTCTATGAAAGATGAGGTGAATCATACAATTGATGAGGGGAAAAAGGGTGAGCGGTGCACTTTGGAGTCTGTGGAGACAAAGAACTTTGTCCTTGGAGGCAAAGAGGGGAATGTATGAGAGTATAGTTTTACCAACGCTCTTATGTGGGTGTGAAGCATAGGTGATGAATGTTGCAGCGAGAAGAAGGCTGGAGGCAGTGGAGATGTCATGTCTGAGGGCAATGTGTGGTGTGAATATAATGCAGAGAATTCGTAGTTTGGAAGTTAGGAGGAGGTGCGGGATTACCAAAACTGTTGTCCAGTGGGCTGAGGAAGGGTTGTTGAGGTGGTTCGGACATGTAGAGAGAATGGAGCGAAACAGAATGACTTCAAGAGTGTATCAGTCTAGTGGAAGGAAGGCGGGGTAGGGGTCGGCCTAGGAAAGGTTGGAGGGAGGGGCTAAAGGAGGTTTTAGTGTGCGAGGGGCTTGGACTTCCAGCGGGCATGCGTGAGCGTGTTTGATAGGAGTGAATGGAGACAAATGGTTTTTAATACTTGACGTGCTGTTGGAGTGTGAACAAAGTAACATTTATGAAGGGATTCAGGGAAACCGGCAGGCCGGACTTGAGTCCTGGAGATGGGAAGTACAGTGTCTGCACTCTGAAGGAGAGGTGTTAATGTTGCAGTTTAAACTGTAGTGTAAAGCACCTTTCTGGCAAGACAGTGATGGAGTGAACGATGAAAGTTTTTCTTTTTCGGGCCACCCTGCCTTGGTGGGAATCGGCCAGTGTGTTAATATTAATATATAATAAAAATAGTAATAATGTAAATGATTTAATGCAGAGTTTATGAATTTTCTGTCCGGAAACCGAATTACTAATCTATAAGATTTTGCTCTCCACTTATGTAGTCCACTATCCTTTAGTGACCTTTTACAGCATTTTCACACCAGTTGTCAGGGTAGCTGGCCGGTATTTTGAAGGTCTGCCATTTCTCCCTTGTCAAATATAGGCAAAATGTGTGACATTTCCGTCAATTTTCGTTCTCGTAACGACCCTCCCCCCCCCCCAAAAAAAAAAGAAAATCCAAAGAGAAAGTATAACTCTGTGAAAATTTTTAAAACCCAACATAATATTTTGTCAGGTTTTGTTTTTTCACTCGTTAACATTCAGAAATACTTTCTCTTTAACTAATTCAATAATCTTTTATTTATCTGTTTAGGATTCAAATCCTTTACGTTTAAAATATTTTGTTTTGTTAACTCAAACATTCTCGTGTATCAGAAATCTTCCCTATGAGGATAGACTGAGGACCCTGAATCTGCACTCTCTAAAAAGGCGTAGAATTAGGGGGAATATGATTGAGGTGTATAAATGGAGAACGGGAATTAATAAAGGGGATGTAAATAGCGTACTAAAAGTATATGACATAGACAAGACTCGCAGCACTGGCTTTTAACTGGAAAAATTCAGAATCAGGAAGGATATAGGAAAGCACTGGTTTGGTAATAGAGTTGTGGATGAGTGGAACAAACTCCCGAGTATCGTTAATGACGCTAAGACGTTGTGCAGTTTTAAAGGTAGGTTGGATAAATACATGATTGGGTGTGGGTGGGTGTGAGTTGGACTTGACTAGTTTGTGCTACTAGGTCGGATGCAATGCTCCTCCCTTAAGTGACGTGTCTGACCTCACTAGGTCAAGGAATTGGCTTAAGCCGGTGGGAGAATTGGACCTGCTTTACATAGGCCAGTAGGCCTGTTGCAGTGTTCCTTCTCATGTTGTGTGTGTGTGTGTGTGTGTGTACTCACCTATTTGTACTCACCTATTTGTGGTTGCAGGGGTCGAGTCCTAGCTCCTGGCCCCGCCTCTTCACCGGTTGCTACTAGACCCTCTCTCTCCCCGCTCCATGAGCTTTATCAAACCTCGTCTTAAAACTGTGTATGGTTCCTGCCTCCACTACGTCATTTTCTAGGCTATTCCACTGCCTTACAACTCTATGACTGAAGAAATACTTCCTACTATCTCTCTGACTCATTTGTGTCTTCAACTTCCAATTGTGGCCTCTTGTTTCTGTGTCCCCTCCCTGGAACATCCTGTCCTTGTCCACCTTGTCTATTCCACGCAGTATTTTATATGTCGTTATCATGTCTCCCCTGACCCTCCTGTCCTCCAGTGTCGTCAGGCCGATTTCCCTTAATCTTTCTTCATAGGACATTCCCCTTAGCTCTGGAACTAACCTTGTTGCAAACCTTTGTACTTTCTCTAGTTTCTTGACGTGCTTTATCAAGTGCGGGTTCCAAACAGGTGCTGCATACTCCAGTATGGGCCTGACATACACGGTGTACAGTGTCTTGAATGATTCCTTACTAAGGTGTCGGAATGCTGTTCTCAGGTTTGCCAGGCGCCCATATGCTGCAGCAGTTATCTGATTGATGTGTGCTTACATAAGAACATAAGAACGAAGGAACACTGCAGAAGGCCTACTGGCCCACGCGAGGCAGGTCCAAGTCTCCTACCGGCTTAAGCCAATGCACCCAACCTAGTCAGGTCAGGTCACATTGACTTAAGGGAGGAACACGGCAACCGACCTGTTAGCACAAGCTATCAGGTCTAACTCACACCCACCCACATCTACTCATGTATTTATCCAACCTATTTTTAAAGCTACACAACGTTCTGGCCTCTATAACGGTACTTGGGAGTTTGTTCCACTCATCCACAACTCTATTACCAAACCAGTACTTTCCTATATCCTTCCTGAATCTGAATTTTTCCAACTTAAAACCATTGCTGCGAGTCCTGTCTAGGCTAGATATTTTCAGCACACTATTTACATCCCCTTTATTTATTCCTGTCTTCCATTTATACACCTCAATCATATCCCCCCTAATTCTACGTCTTTCTAGAGAGTGCAGTTTCAGGGCCCTTAGTCTATCCTCATAGGGAAGGTTTCTGATACATGGGATCATCTTTGTCATCCTCCTTTGTACATTTTCCAGAGAATTTATATCCATTCTGTAATACGGTGACCAAAACTGTGCAGCATAATCTAAATGAGGCCTAACCAAGGATGTATAGAGTTGAAGAACAACCTGAGTTGAAGAACAACCTTCCGGAGACATGCTCGGTGTTATACTCACCCCAAGATCTTTCTCCTTGAGTGAGGTTTGCAGTCTTTGGCCACCTAGCCTATACTCTGTCTGTGGTCTTCTGTGCCCTTCCCCTATCTTCATGACTTTGCATTTGGCAGGATTAAATTCGAGAAGCCATTTGCTGGACCAGGTGTCCAGTCTGTCCAGGTCTCTTTGAAGTCCTGCCTGGTCCTCATCAGATTTAATTCTCCTCATTAACTTCACATCATCTGCAAACAGGGACACTTCTGAGTCTAACCCTTCCGTCATGTCGTTCACATATACCAAAAATAGCACTGGTCCTAGGACCGACCCCTGTGGGACCCCGCTCGTCACAGGTGCCCACTGTGATACATCATTACGTACCATGACTCGTTGTTGCCTCCCTGTCAGGTATTCTCTGATCCATTGCAGTGCCCTTCCTGTTATATGCGCCTGATGCTCTAGCTTCTGCACTAATCTCTTGTGAGGAACTGTGTCAAAGGCCTTCTTGCAGTCCAAGAAGATGCAATCAACCCACCCCTCTCTCTCTTGTCTTACTTCTGTTATTTTATCATAAAACTCCAGAAGGTTTGTGACACAGGATTTGCCTTCCGTGAATCCGTGCTGGTTGGCATTTATACTCCTGTTCCGTTCCAGGTGCTCCACCACTCTCCTCCTGATAATCTTCTCCATAATTTTGCATACTATACACGTCAATGACACAGGTCTATAGTTTAGTGCCTCTTTTCTGTCTCCTTTTTTGAAAATGGGAACTACATTTGCTGTCTTCCATACCTCAGGTAGTTGCCCAGTTTCCAGGGATGTGTTGAAGATTGTGGTAAGTGGTACGCACAACATATCTGCTCCCTCTCTAAGGACCCATGGAGAGATGTTGTCCGGTCCCATTGCCTTTGAGGTATCGATGTCCCTTAGCAGTTTCTTCACCTCCTCCTCATCTGTATGTATGTCGTCCAACACTTGTTGGTGTATTCCTTGTTGGTGTCCCCATCTGGTCTGTCCCCCCAGAGTCCTTCCTGTCTCTACTGTAAATACTTCCTTAAATCTCGTGTTGAGCTCCTCACATACCTCTTGATCGTTTCTTGTGAGTTCCCCACCTTCTTTCCTCAGCCTTATCACCTGGTCCTTGACTGTTGTCTTCTTCCTAATGTGGCTATACAGCAGTTTCGGGTCAGATTTGACTTTCGATGCTATGTCGTTTTCATACTGTCTCTGGGCCTCCCTCCTTATCTGCGCATACTCGTTTCTGGCTCTTCTACTAATCTCCTTGTTTTCCTGGGTCCTATGCCTCCTGTACCTTTTCCATTCTCTGTTGCACTTAGCTTTTGCCTCCCTACACCTTCGGGTAAACCAAGGACTCGTCTTGGTCTTCCTATTATTTCTGTTTCCCTTGGGAACAAAACTTTCCTCTGCCTCCTTGCACTTTGTTGCCACATATTCCATCATCTCGTTTACTGATTTTCCTACCATTTCTCTGTCCCACTGAACCTCCTGCAGGAAGTTTCTCATACCTGTGTAGTCCCCCCTTTTATAGTTTGGCCTGTGTGTGTGTGTGTGTGTGTGTGTGTGTGTGTGTGTGTGTGTGTGTGTGTGTGTGTGTGTGTGTGTGTGTGTGTGTGTGTGTGTGTGTGTGCGCGCGCGTGTACTCACCTCACCTAGTTGAGGTTGCAGGGGTCGAGTCCTAGCTCCTGGCCCCGCCTCTTCACTGGTCGCTACTAGGTCACTCTCCCTGAACCGTGAGCTTTATCATACCTCTGCTTAAAGGTATGTATGTATCCTGCCTCCACTACATCGCTTCCCAAACTATTCAACTTACTGACTACTCTGTGGCTGAAGAAATACTTCCTAACATCCCTGTGATTCATCTGTGTCTTCAACTTCCAACTGTGTGTGTGTGTGTGTGTGTGTGTGTGTGTGTGTGTGTGTGTGTGTGCGTGCGTGCGTGCGGGCTCTCATTTGTCACCGCAGTAAAAAAAATTGTATTTGGAATCGCTGGAATTTTTACAAGGCACAAACTATTTTTTCAAGGATTGCAGAGAATTTTAAATCTAATACAACTGCAAAAATATCATTATAAACTATTGTAAATTCGCATTTTTATAGCTTTTAAACTTCCCGAGTTGAATGAGCCCTTTTCTCTGCACGGCGTGATGCCAGAGCCATCCCATTGTTAACTACAGTTTTCTCACCCCATCTCAGATTTTCGTTGATAGCTTTAGAACACCATTTCAAATCCGGTTCAGATTTTAAACCCTGGTCAACTATTACTAGGTGAAGGTTCGTAAGGCAACTGACATTTTCAGGTTGTCACTGATCAATTGTTTCTTATAGATCATTCCCGAGACTGACTGCCGTGAAATAACATCAATGATCCTGTTTTGATCGACTTGACAATTTTGGGTATCCCTAAGTAATTGACCTGTATTGTTATTGGCTATAGATTCACATATATCCATAAGCAAATGGTGATAGTGATGATAGTGGTAGTAGTGAGAGTAATGATGGTTGTGGTAATATTAATGGATGGGGACGTGCATGCAAATATATGTATACACACATACACAAGTATGCATCAGTATATATGTACAGTTCGAGAACTTTAAATTAGTTCTTTCATATTTACCTAATACCAAATTCAGTCTTGATATGCATCCCCACATCTTTTGACATTACGATTAAGTCGTCTAAATACACCATAAAGGCGTTACCATATTTATTAGCCTCGAAAATGTGATAGGTGAGCGAAGGCCATTTTGAGGAAGTGAAAATGATCTGTTAGGGTCATGGAGAGACTTGCTAAATTTCCTGTAACAAATGTTGAATGAATGAAGTTTTAGTGACACAGATGTTTTGTAACACGTTGCCAAGGACTGGAAGTGGGAAACAATCTGTATCTGTTTTAGCGTTCCATTTCCAGAAATCAGTCACAGGGCACTAAGTACCGTCTTTTTTGGGTAGTAAAATTCAAGGCTCGTTCCAGGGAGAATCGCTTAGTGATCCAGTCATTAAGCATCTTATTAATAAGTTCTGCTTTGCTTAGGGACCTGTGAATGTGGTAGTCTCTAAGCAGGTATATAAATAAGTGTGGTACCAGGTTCAAGTGTAATATGGTGTGATATTAAATTTGTTAAACCCATCTGCTCATCTGGCAAACCTATAGCTTGTCTACTTTTGTTTAGTACCTGAAAAAGTCCTGTGACTTCACTTGGAAAGTCAGTGAGAGCCATTTTTTTTTCACTAGCAGGATGGACGGACTCTTTCCCAGGAAAACAGCACAGTTCTTCCTTTACCAAACAGGATACGGGCAATGAACGAGGTTTACGAGCCTGGTGTTCGCTTTGACTCTGGCACTCAAACCAGTTTTGTTTTCAAGAAAGACGTTGATTTTACTGTCTTGTACAACATGCAATAATGGCTCTCCAAACATACCCTTGATCCTGCGAGAGATACCGGAGCACAAGGCACAACGACTAACACTAACTGATACAGATGTCCTGCAGATAGCCTGTAATATTCACAAGAGAAGGCACGAGATGTGTCTAGTAGACTCTGACAGGGAATTCTCTGTAGAGGAGCTACCACTTGAACTAGCAGCCATTGTAAGAGTGGTCCCAGAGCCTAGGTCTGCCTGAGCCGCCTCATGACACTTGAGGCATCCTCACACTATCCTGGGAGAAAGAAATTGTAGTTTAGGGTCTCCAGACGGGTAATATAGTGTTACAAGTTAATGACCTCTTGGTTATGTTAATATCAAAGGTGCAAGCTTGCAAGGATTTTACGTAGGTCAGATGCAGTATTGCAAATTTCAGAACCAGACTGGTAGTCCCAGAATGTAATTTCCATGTCGCTAATCCGGGTATGTCACTGAAATGGGTCAAACAGAATTTTCAGATCTTTCATAGACACAAATCCTTCAAGAAAACCAGGTAACTTGATTTGTTCTATAAGGAAGGACGTAGTGAATTATTAGCCTTGAACAGAGGTGAGAAGTCTGTCCACAGACAAACAAGTTAGAACTAGCCACTCCACTGAGGATGGTAATGTGAGTAGGCTCTACACTAATCACTTGGTGATTTTACTTTTTGAAGAGAATGGAAGGGAACGGATAATATTCACTTGCACCCCTTAGTCGATGAACACACAGACAAGCTTATCGAGCACGGTGGCTTCGATAAGAGAGCCTACGGTTGCACTGGAATGAATGTGCATGTAGGCAGGTACTTCATCGTCGGTAGCAGGTTGGTCTACTTCATCCCTGAAAATATCTTCGTCAGATACGCGAGACGCAACCTCGTCACCGAGGCACTCTGAAGCCTCCAAACTGCTTAGAACATCAAAAGAATTTTGCACAAGAATGTAGCATTGCGTATCAGTTCTTGTGATGACAAGCCGTTCGGATTGTGGCACGCGGATTCCCCGAAGCCTGGCACTAGAGAAGGGTTCTGCTCAGAAAACTCCATCCTTGTCCTCTGGCAACTATAGCTGATATGGCCCTTCATGCGACAGTTGTAGCCATAGCCTGATTAAGATTTTGTAGGTCCCTTGGCTATAGGCACTGTGAAGGCCCCAGTTATATTTTCAAAAAGAACAAAATAATCACAACAGTCAACAGTTCATCATATACGTGATGTAATAACATACTGCTGTAAATTTATAATTATAGTAACTGTGAACACTTTTCACTTAATCTCTGGAGGCCCTTCAGCTGGCGGAGAACCCTGGGCTGCAGCCCTTAATGCCCATGCCTTAACCCGGCCCTGATTGTAGGAAGTCTTGTTACTGTCATTGCCATACGTGCTGCGTGCTGAGCAGTTACCAAACAAACTAGCCCTTGAAGAGGGACGGGATGAATTGTTCCCATTCGAATATGAAGCACCATTTCTGACATGCAGTGGCGTTGTGTTATCTGTTGCAAGGGAAGCACACTCTTTGAACATGAGTCATGTAGCAGGAAAGAATGAATTCGGGTCAGAAAAATGTTGCACTCTGAGGAGAACAGGCAAAGACATCGTATCGGCAGAGTTGGTTGTCTGAGAACTTTTTTTTTGGATGGCACCTAGCGCATATTTACCAGCCTCGGAGAAGAGGCTAGAAGATTGGACTGTAATACTGACTGCATCCAGTAATTATTCCAAGCCACGCGCAAAAACTCCGTGGAATTCTCCAGGGAGCTATCTAGCATTAATCAGCTCACTCAGCAGAAGATATGAGTTAGAGCGAGCTCCTGTGAAGGAATAGTAATGAAAGAAATCATTGAAATGAGACAATTGAGTGAAGTCACAAACACAAGAATCAATGATAAACTAGGCTCCACCACCCGAGGTGGTGGTGCCTTTTCTGTTGTTCAGTTTGTTTACATTTTAAATTTGTAGTAATATTCATAGGTAGGGTTTATAAAATATTTTTTGTTGGGTTATGCTATTGAGATCAGAGAAGTTTTCTAAAGAATATTAGTGACTGTAAAGTATTTTTTTATATATATATTAGAGTTTTGGGTTTTATGTAAAATGTATTTTTTTCGGAGGAAGGGTAATATTGGTTTTCTTCACCGATTTTTTAGACTGGTATTTTTTTGATAGAGTAATCATATACTAACAAGAGTTTTCTGATGCACATGGTGTAGCTTTCAATAAAATTTAGAATGTTATAATTTGGGTTAGGGGTATATTTAGGATTTTTTGTAATGTGGGTATAAACTTTTTGGAACAAATGCATTTTATATTTATGCAAGTTTAGTTTATATCTGTTAGAGATTATAAAAGTATTCTTATTATATCACTGATTAGAGAGATGGTAACTAGCATCTGGTTTAGTGTTATTTACAAATTTCTGTGTTGGGTGGTTATCAGTGTAGGAGATGGCTGTTTTAAGGAGTGTAGCTTCAAGCATCCTAGGGAAAGGATGATGCTTACCTCGCTGAAATTGGAACACTTTCGAACGAAGTTAACTCTGAGTGTGTGTGCTCTGGAGATGTGCGAGGGGCAGGAAAACATTAGGCAAAGATAAGGAATATTTTCTTCAGATTGCAGGCTGAGACGAGTATTCTATGTAATGGTGTAAGGTAAGTGGGGGTTTGTTGTTTCTGGCTTTGGGTGTTTATAAATTGGTCACAAGTGCATAGCCTATAAGTGGGATTATTTGAATATGATTATTGTATTTCTTGAAAGGTAACCTAATGTACCTAATGATTATAATATATTATCATTTTGAGGGGATTATAACTGAACAAATTTTGGCTAAGATTCGGTTTCCATAATTTTGAATATTGTATTTGTCTTCTAACTTATAACATTTTACTGCAAACATTTATTATATATTTTACTCATAATGCCCCTTGTCTTATTTGGCGTCTTCTCAAACCTGTCACTACCCCCATTTTCCTCTCACTTCTAGAAACTCTCCATGACAATTAATATCCACTTTTTCCCCCCTCAGAAAGCTTTCTGACAGGACATTTATAAAATATCACAAGAAAAGTGAAACTAAATTACTTGGAACTGCATGAAAGCAATACAGAGAGAACAAGTTTTCAGGAATTCAGGATTGGAGGAGTAGCTTTCTCTTCTCAGCCAAAAAAAAAAAAGATGAAGAAATTTAATTAATAGAAAGAGAACTGCATCTACACACAAATCAATAAGGAAGAGTACAAAATAATAACTTTTAGAGGCAGATTTGCACTTACAAACAAATCAGCTAATGTTTCACATCAGTATATGAAGCTGACTTAAGGCAAATAGATTACTCAGAGGGAGTTGAATTATCTTCAAAATGAACAAAATGCAAAAGTAGGCTTTCTCACAGTAAAAGAGCTATGTGAAAAACAAATAGCAAAATATGGGGGGGTGGAGATAAGAGTATTCACACTTACAGACCAGAGGAGCCCAAATATCAGAAAACTTGTGAAGATTTAATGAAGCTGATAAGAGTAACAACACTGGTTTTACTAATAAGAGAGTTTAATTTCCACGTAGTGGAAAGTGAACAAGATTCTGTAAAAGTTGTACATTATCTGCATAATAATCTTAAAATTATAACCCGATATGAAATTTGGCACTTAAAAGAAATTAAACTCGTCAGAATAATTCTGCTTAGAAACACAAACACAATGAAATGCACTTAACTTGCAACAAGAACTGAGCTGTAGAAATCACTCCTGTGACAACAAGTTATAACAATCATATATATATATATATATATATATATATATATATATATATATATATATATATATATATATATATATATATATATAATTATACACAAATATGCTTGACAACCACCACCATATATATATAATAAATGGGCATTTTAACATTGACGTGAGAATTCTTGTCGAAAAGAAACTTAACTGACAAAATCAAAAATAAACTTGCATTGATCACAAAAGTGAATAAACAAAATATTGTTGGTTATTAACGTTATGCATGCAAACTTTGTGAAGAAGTGGTAAGCTCTATCACAGCTTGAGTTACCTCATGGGCAGTCTCAGCACATCACAGGGCAGAAAATTGACGATGTACACGGTGCTTCACTTTACCTATTCAACAGAGGACGAGTCAGTGATCAGATACCCCTGGGCATCTGATTACATATGCAGCGTTTTGTGAAGACGTCCAGTGGGGCGTCGACTGGGTGGGTAGCCATCTTGGAATGGCAGTCGTCTTCAATGCCGTAACTCGGAGACCTCCAGGGATGCAGACCTTCGCTGTTGAAGTCTCTTGGAAGACTTTTGTCTTCAGTTAACCCTAGGAAAGACTGAAAACGGCAAGGCTATGTTCACAGAACGGTGAGAATGGAGCACTGCTAGAAAATAACGCTGATGGAGGGTGAGAGGGGTGGATGGGCCGTCCCGGCTGAATAGCGCGCTGGCTTGATGTACGACCCACACCCACTTTATACAAATGCTGGCTTATTAAGCCACAAACCTAGCTCATCCATACGGTATATGGAGTACCACATATATAATAAAATCAGACACGACAACAGCTCTCTGAGAACATGTAGGTGGCTTGCAGAGACTGACTTAAAACTGAGTTACATGAGTTGGCTTGGTTTCCGTGAGTAGGAACATCTGAGATGGTGAAGCCATTGCTGGTCCACAGACAGCTTCATAACAGGAATGGTTTACCTATAGCTGGCTTACTGCACAATATCTGTTAATGCTCTGATTTACGGCTCTAAAGAATACGAGAGGCAGGCACTAAGAAAGAGCAACAGCTGTTGTCAGGCGCTGCCTTAACAAGCCACATGACTCCAAGAGTCCCCACAATACGACACAGACCACGATGCTTCTATAAACACATTGTCCATCACACTGGAGTAGATGACGAAATTTGGAGACAGAGAATAGACTTGAATAGAAGCACACTTTAGCCGATGATAGAGGATAGACATAGGGCTGGTAGGGAACGCCATGCCGTGCAGGCAGGCCAGTTTCCACTCCTAGTTTTTACTAGGATTAAGTAAGCAAGCAAGTTTATTCAGGTACACACAAATGGAGTTACATAAATTATCATATATAGCAGCTAACGTATAGATAACCTAGAATAACCCCAAAAAAGTCAGTGACTTATTTCGATTAGGGTCCATGTAATATCTTACGTTTAAATCTTAAAAGTTAAAACAGCAAAGTAACTTAATCTAGCTATACTAGGATATTCATAGCGTAGCTTTTATTGTAACTGCTTCTCACACAGTTGAGTTACTTAGGTCTTTTAAGTTTTAAGGTTTAATATTACATGGACCCCAGTGACAAGTCATTTTGTCTGATAACACCCTAAGTTGCCTTGGGTGCCCATAACACTATCTTCACTTCTTAGATGTGTAGGATTCCGGGTTATGAAGCACATTGCGTTTGAGGATAGAATGAGTACTGCATTCTGGGCCTAACCATGGTAGTCATCCTTGATTATCAAATTGGTATACAGATTTTCAGACCATGGAACAGAACTCTTCTCCAGGCTGAGAGACTGACAACCTCAAATCTACGACTTCAAGGGTGATGGACTGATTACATCGTCTTCACATCTCTACTGCTCCTGCCTCCTGCACTCGACTGAAGAAGCCTACTGTGTAGGTGAAACGTTTCGAAATAAAGTTGCCTAACTGTTGCCCATGTGTCTTGCCTACCAGAGTCCACCTTCAAAATGATTAGATCTACCGTGGGCCAGTCGGAATGTAGGGTCACGTAGGCTCATTAATGATGTGACAAAGAGAAGGCTGGATAACTGTCGGGCTCTGGTGGCCTGGTGGTTAACCTGGTGGTTAACGCTCTCGCTTCACACGGTGAGGGCCTGGGTTCGATTCCCAGCCAGAGTAGAAACATTGGACGTGTTTCTTTCCACCTGCTGTCTATGTTCCCCATCAGTAAAATGGGTACCTGGGTGTTAGTCGACTGGTGTGGGTCGCATCCTGGGACACTGACCTAAGGAGGCCTGGTCACAGACCGGGCCGCGGGGGCGTTGACCCCCGGAACTCTCTCCAGATAAACTCTAACATGCTTATATGCACATATGCATGTATTGGACACTACATACACATGTAATCATTCTCAAACACACATCCACAATTAAATTTACAGGTGTAGATTCATGCATTTATACTGTAAATATGTGATGCAAACACCTGCACCAACGTATATACACATGTATACATACCATAGAACATACAACACTACACACATGCATGCATGCATGCATACATACATACAACATAACACTACACACATGCAGACATTCTTATTGACATATGAACACGTGCACAGGCGTAGAAACGTGCATACATACTGTAAATATGTGTTGCAGACACTTGTGCAAGCATACATACACAAATAGTTTATTTTATTTGAATTGTGTATTTTAAGGTACATAGAATGCAACCCAAATTTTAGCATAAGTTGTTAGGTAAAAGGGCACATGTGCAATTAATGAGACGTATGTCCTTTTGTCCTTTTACCTAGCATATTCTAGGTAATTCTACCAACATTATTACAATTCCCATAAGTTGTTCACTCCAATTGCGTTTTGTTTTTCACATATAGCTCGTTTATATGGACCGTACCTCGCATGGAAGGTGGTTGCCTACTGCATATATTTAAATATATGTGCGTGTGTAAGTACTTCACATATATACATGTAAATATATATTCATGTAGTAAGATCACACTAAACTCGCATGAACTCAAGTCGTAATGAACGGTTATCAATTAGTAAACATAATAATGGACAGGGATTCGGTCTATCATGAATGGCTCTACCACATATTACAAGGATTCAATGGGAAATTTTCACGGACAGCACTCCCGTGTTATGTCTGCGTCAGTGGCCCTCACCTGAATAGTATAGGTGAACCAGCTGCCAATTAGGATCATGATTTGACTGTATAAGCAATGAGGTTAAAGAGGTTTAGGGAAGACTTAAAAATGTAGTGTTAGTGTTCAGCATAAGTTTGTGGATATGGGTGCTGTAGGGAGGAGCGACTGATGGAATGATGAAGTAAGAGAGAAAGCGTTAGCATAAGAGATATTTTTAGAGAGTAGAAGTGATATAAGGAGGGAGTTGTACATGGAGAGAAATGTGAAAGAATGCAAAAGGGGAACAAATGAGAGGGTGAGACGTCAAATTTTGCTGAGAATAAGAAAAAGTTTTGTAGTGAGTTTAATACGTTGAGTAGGCCTAGGAAACGAATGGCTTTGACCGTTGAAAATAAGAGAGGAGAGGTATTAGATGGAGAGCTGGAAGTATCGGAAAGATTGAGGAAATATTTTGAGGAACCGTTAAAGGTTGAAGAAGATAGCGAAGCTGTGATTTCGTGCATTGGGCAAGGAGGTACAGCATCTTGTAGGAGCGAGGAAGAACCAATTGTGAGTGGGGGGGAAGGGCCTTAGGCAGTGGGTAGAATGAAAGGGGGTAAAACAGATAGGATTGATGGGAAAAGACAAATGTTAAAATCGGGTGAGGATATAGTTTTGCAATGGTTAGTGCTTTTATTTAATAAATGTATGGAAGAGGGGACGGTACCTAGGGATTGGCAGAGAGCGTGCGTAGTTCCTTTGTATAAAGGTAAAGGAGACAAAAGAGTGTAAAAATTATAGGGACTAAGCCTGTTCAGTATACCTGATAGTGTATGGTAGTTATTATTGAAAGAATTAAGAGTTGGTAGGTTACTGAAAACGGTTTAGAGTTTGTACGTGGATAATGAGGGGCAGGTTAGATTATGTAGGAAAGAGGGAGATTAATTTCCAGTAAAAGTAGGTCTTAGACAGGGATGCGTGATGCCACCATGATTGCAAGAAAAGAGAATGCTCGGGTGTTAACAAGAGGTGTGAGATTTAGAGAGAAAGAACGTAACACAATGTGAAAGTTGTAACAGAAATATTTTGAGGATGACACTCTGCTTTTAAGAGATTCTGAAAAACTGCAGAGATTGGTGAACGAGTTTGGAAGGGTATGTAAAAAAAGGAAATTAGAAGTGAACGTAGGAAAGAATAAGGTGATAAAAAAAAATTAGGTAATGAACGACTGGATATCAGATTGGAGGGAGTATGGAGGAAGTGAATGAATTCGGATATTTGGGAGTAGGCTTGTCAGCAGATGGGTCTATGAAAGATGAGGTGAATTATAAAAATGATGAGGGGAAAAAGGTGAGTGGAGCCCTGGGGAGTCTGTAAAGACCAAGAATATTATCCGTGGAAGCAAAGAAAGGAATATATGAGAGTATAGTTATACCGTAAGCCATGCGTATCGTATGAGGCGACTAAAATGCCGGGAGCAATGGGCTAGTAACCCCTTCTCCTGTAGACATTTTACTAAAAAAGAGAAGAAGAAAAACTTTATAAAACTGGGATGCTTGAATGTGCGTGGATGTAGTGCGGATGACAAGAAACAGATGATTGCTGATGTTATGAATGAAAAGAAGTTGGATGTCCTGGCCCTAAGCGAAACAAAGCTGAAGGGGGTAGGAGAGTTTCGGTGGGGGAAATAAATGGGATTAAATCTGGAGTATCTAATAGAGTTAGAGCACAGGAAGGGGTAGCAGTAATGTTGAAGGATCAGTTATGGAAGGAGTAAAGAGAATATGAATGTGTAAATTCAAGAATTATGTGGATTAAAGTAAAGGTTGGATGCGAAAAGTGGGTCATAATAAGCGTGTATGCACCTGGAGAAGAGAGGAATGTAGAGGAGAGAGAGAGATTTTGGGAGATGTTAAGTGAATGTATAGGAGCCTTGGAACCAAGTGAGAGAGTAATTGTGGAAGGGGACCTGAATGCTAAAGTAGGAGAAACTTTTAGAGAGGGTGTGGTAGGTAAGTTCGGGTGCCAGGCGTAAATGATAATGGGAGCCCTTTGATTGAACTTTGTATAGAAAGGGGTTTAGTTATAGGTAATACATATTTTAAGAAAAAGAGGATAAATAAGTATACAAGATATGATGTAGGGCGAAATGACAGTAGTTTGTTGGATTATGTATTGGTAGATAAAAGACTGTTGAGTAGACTTCAGGATGTACATGTTTATAGAGGGGCCACAGATATGTCAGATCACTTTCTAGTTGTAGCTACACTGAGAGTAAAAGGTAGATGGAATACAAGGAGGAAAGAAGCATCAGGGAAGAGAGAGGTGAAGGTTTATAAACTAAAAGAGGAGGCAGTTAGGGTAAGATATAAACAGCTATTGGAGGATAGATGGGCTAATGAGAGCATAGGCAATGGGGTCGAAGAGGTATGGGGTAGGTTTAAAAATGTAGTGTTAGTGTTCAGCAGAAGTTTGTGGTTACAGGAAAGTGGGTGCAGGAGGGAATAGGAGCGATTGGTGGAATGATGTAAAGAGAGTAGTAAGGGAGAAAAAGTTAGCATATGAGAAGTTTTTACGAAATAGAAGTGATGCAAGGAGGGAAGAGTATATGGAGAAAAAGAGAGAGGTTAAGAGAGTGGTGAAGCAATGTAAAAAGAGAGCAAATGAGAGAGTGGGTGAGATGTTATCAACAAATTTTGTTGAAAATAAGAAAAAGTTTTGGAGTGAGATTAACAAGTTAAGGAAGCCTAGAGAACAAATGGATTTGTCAGTTAAAAATAGGAGAGGAGAGTTATTAAATGGAGAGTTAGAGGTATTGGGAAGATGGAGGGAATATTTTGAGGAATTGTTAAATGTTGATGAAGATAGGGAAGCTGTGATTTCGTGTATAGGGCAAGGAGGAATAACATCTTGTAGGAGTGAGGAAGAGCCTGTTGTGAGTGTGGGGGAAGTTCGTGTGGCAGTAGGTAAAATGAAAGGGGGTAAGGCAGCCGGGATTGATGGGATAAAGATAGAAATGTTAAAAGCAGGTGGGGATATAGTTTTGGAGTGGTTGGTGCAATTATTTAATAAATGCATGGAAGAGGGTAAGGTACCTAGGGATTGGCAGAGAGCATGCATAGTTCCTTTGTATAAAGGCATAGGGGACAAAAGAGAGTGCAAAAATTATAGGGGGAAAAGTCTGTTGAGTATACCTGGTAAAGTGAATGGTAGTTATTATTGAAAGAATTAAGATTAAGACGGAGAATAGGATAGCAGATGAACAAGGAGGCTTTAGGAAAGGTAGGGGGTGTGTGGACCAGGTGTTTACAGTGAAACATATAGATGAACAGTATTTAGATAAGGCTAAAGAGGTCTTTGTGGCATTTATGGATTTGGAAAAGGCGTATGACAGGGTGGATAGGGGGGCAATGTGGCAGATGTTGCAGGTGTATGGTGTAGGAGGTAGGTTACTGAAAGCAGTGAAGAGTCTTTACGAGGATAGTGAGGCTCAAGTTAGAGTATGTAGGAAAGAGGGAAATTATTTCCCAGTAAAAGTAGGCCTTAGACAAGGATGTGTGATGTCACCGTGGTTGTTTAATATATTTATAGATGGGGTTGTAAGAGAAGTAAATGCGAGGGTCTTGGCAAGAGTGGAGGAGTTAAAAGATAAAGAATCACACATAAAGTGGGAGTTGTCACAGTTGCTCTTTGCTGATGACACTGTGCTCTTGGGAGATTCTGAAGAGAAGTTGCAGAGATTGGTGGATGAATTTGGTAGGGTGTGCAAAAGAAGAAAATTAAAAGTGAATACAGGAAAGAGTAAGGTTATGAGGATAACAAAAAGATTAGGTGATGAAAGATTGGATATCAGATTGGAGGGAGAGAGTATGGAGGAGGTGAATGTATTCAGATATTTGGGAGTGGACGTGTCAGCGGATGGGTCTATGAAAGATGAGGTGAATCATAGAATTGATGAGGGGAAAAGGGTGAGTGGTGCACTTAGGAGTCTGTGGAGACAAAGAACTTTGTCCTTGGAGGCAAAGAGGGGAATGTATGAGAGTATAGTTTTACCAGTGCTCTTATATGGGTGTGAAGTATGGGTGATGAATGTTGCAGCGAGAAGAAGGCTGGAGGCAGTGGAGATGTCATGTCTGAGGGCAATGTGTGGTGTGAATATAATGCAGAGAATTCGTAGATTGGAAGTTAGGAGGTGCGGGATTACCAAAACTGTTGTCTGGAGGGCTGAGGAAGGGTTGTTGAGGTGGTTCGGACATGTAGAGAGAATGGAGCGAAACAGAATGACTTCAAGAGTGTATCAGTCTGTAGTGGAAAGAAGGCGGGGTAGGGGTCGGCCTAGGAAAGGTTGGAGGGAGGGGGTAAAGGAGGTTTTGTGTGCGAGGGGCTTGGACTTCCAGCAGGCATGCGTGAGCGTGTTTGATAGGAGTGAAGGGAGACGAATGGTTTTTAATACTTGACGTGCTGTTGGAGTGTGAACAAAGTAACATTTATGAAGGGGTTCAGGGAAACCGGCAGGCCGGACTTGAGTCCTGGAGATGGGAAGTACAGTGCCTGCACTCTGAAGGAGGTGTGTTAATGTTGCAGTTTAAAAACTGTAGTGTAAAGCACCCTTCTGGCAAGACTGATGGAGTGAATGATGGTGAAAGTTTTTCTTTTTCGGGCCACCCTGCCTTGGTGGGAATCGGCCAGTGTGATAATAAAAAAAAAGTTATACCCACGCTCTTATATGGGTATGGAGCATGGGTGGTGAATGTTGCAACAAGGAGAAGGCTGGAGGCAGTGGAGATGATGTGTCTGAGGGCAATGTGCGGTGTGAAGATAATGCAGAGAATCCATAGTGTGGAGATTAGGTGATGTGGTGTTTCTTAAAGTATTATTCAGAGGGTAGAGGAAAGATTGTTGAGGAGGTTTGAGTGGATGGAACAAAATAGAATTACTTGGAGTGCGTATAAATCTGTAGTGGATGGAAGGTGGAGCAGGGGTTATTCTAGGATTGGTTGGAGGGAGGGAGGGAGGGAGGGAAGTAAAGGAGGTTTTGTGTGCAAAGGGCTTGGACATCCAGCAAGAGTGCATGAACGTGTTTGATGGGAATGAGTGAGGATGAATGGTTTTTATGAGTAGATGTCTTGTTGAAGTGTGAGCAAAGTAACATGATGGGATTCAGGGCAAATTGGTTAGCCAGATTTGAGTCCTGGAGATGGGAAGTACAACGCCGGCGCTCTGAAGGAGCTGTAGTGTAGGCGCACCTCAATCATGGAAGGAATAGAATGAAAGCTCTAGGCCTTTCGTGTTGCAATCAACACATCATCAGGGGCTTGCAAAATTGCAGAAAAGAGGAAGATGTCCAAGCAATTACATTCCCAAAGGATGCCTTCACTGGAGGGAGGGAGAGGGAGAGAGAGAGAAAGAGGGAGAGAGAGAGAGAGAGGGAGAGAGAGAGAGAGAGAGAGAGAGAGAGAGAGAGAGAGAGGGAGAGAGAGAGAGAGAGGGAGAGAGATAGAGAGGGAGAGAGATAGAGAGGGAGAGAGAGAGAGGGGGAGAGAGAGAGAGGGGGAGTCACTCTGGCTGTACCCTTCTCCAGAACATCACTCCATCTGAGATCATACATACCCAGGATGACTCGAGTATGGAACACATTCGTACAGCATAATGATGTCAACGAGATAACGTCAGTTGATCAAATGAAAATGCTGGCCCACAGATGGCTCCAACTTCATCCTGTTCCCTACTTGTATGTCTCATAACAATAAAAATGGTTTCAAATGAGCTGATGTAGGTAACAGCTCTTAGCTTGCCAATAAAGTTAGGAATCCTTAACCTGTAAATAGCTTGTCAATAAGGTTTGGGATCATTAACCTTTTCAAACCCTTTTTAAAAAAAAAAAAAAAAAAAAAAAAAAGGAGGGAGAGAGACAGAGAGGGAGAGAGACAGAGAGGGAGAGAGACAGAGAGGGAGAGAGACAGAGAGGGAGAGAGACAGAGAGGGAGAGAGACAGAGAGGGAGAGAGACAGAGAGGGAGAGAGACAGAGAGGGAGAGAGACAGAGAGGGAGAGAGACAGAGAGGGAGAGAGACAGAGAGGGAGAGAGACAGAGAGGGAGAGAGACAGAGAGGGAGAGAGACAGAGAGGGAGAGAGACAGAGAGGGAGAGAGACAGAGAGGGAGAGAGAGAGGGAGGGAGAGAGAGAGGGAGAGAGAGAGAGGGAGAGAGAGAGGGAGGGAGAGGGAGAGAGGGAGAGAGGGAGAGGGAGAGGGAGAGGGAGAGAGGGAGAGGGAGAGGGAGAGAGGGAGAGAAGGAGAGGGAGAGAGGGGGAGCGGGCGAGGGAGAGGGAGAGAGGGAGAGGGAGAGGGAGAGGGAGAGGGAGAGAGGGAGAGGGAGAGAGGGAGAGGGAGAGGGGGAGAGGGAGAGGGAGAGAGGGAGAGGGAGAGAGAGAGAGAGAGAGAGGGAGGGAGAGGGAGAGAGAGAGAGAGATGGGACCACCTCTACTAGTAGCCAAGAGAAGGCGGACCTCTTTGCTGAACACTTTGCTACCAAAATGCAAGTTCCTGATCCAGCAGGGACCCTCCTTGAGCTGCAAGAAAAACTGTCAGGTGACAATAAGGCAGGAGGAGGTGCATTTCCTTCTTAAATCACTTGACCAGGAAAAGGCTGTGGGCCCAGACAAGTTGAGCCCAAGATTGTTGAGAAGATGTGCAGACGAGCTAGCAGCACCTCTAACTCGCATCTTTCAGCACTGCCTAGTACAGTGCAAATGGTCCTCTCCATGGAAAGAGGCAAATGTAGTCCCTGTTCACAAAAAGAAGAGCAGAGCAGAAATCAGCAACTACAGACCAGTGTCACTCCTGTCAATCGCTGGTAAGATCCTTGAGACAATAATCTCAAGACAAATGACAGATTTTTTTGACTACCACTCACTACTTGTGATCGTCAATATGGCTTCAGGAAAGGTTACTCTGCTGCTGATCTGTTGTTAAACCTCTCCACTAAGTGGCACCAGTCACTGGATGAATCCAAAGTCAGCTGTGTGGTAGCACTGGACATTGCTGGCGCTTTCGACCGGGTGTGGCACCAGGGCCTCTTAGCAAAACTTCAAGCACTGGGAATTGCAGGCTCTACGCTATGTCTCCTCAGTGATTACCTTCATGGTAGATCTCTAAGTGTAGTCCTCAATGGAACGGAATCAGCAAGGCATCCTATTGGGGCAAGCGTTCCACAAGGAAGTGTGCTGGGTCCACTGTTATGGAATGTCTACTTCAACGACCTTCTTCATCTCATCCCAGAATCACATGCATATGCAGACGACTGTACACTGACATTCACTTATCCAAGAGAAGAAATGCCAGTTGCGCTAAGCTACATCAATCACCAGCTGAGAGCTATATCAGCTTGGGGAAATAGATGGCAAGTAACATTTGCACCTGAGAAAACGCAAATGATGATCGTCTCTAGGCACCATGATGGTAATGCTGGTAGCAGTAATAAGGATGAATGGGACGATGTTGGCACCTGGAGAAGAAGTTGATATCCTTGGGGTGAAATTTGACTCCAAACTAACCATGAAGAACCATGTTGTAAATCTTGCAAACAAGGCAGCCAGGAAGCTTACAACACTTCGCCGTATCTCGCATCTGCTTGACAGTAGGGGTTGCAAGATCCTGTACGAGGCACAAGTACGCTCACACCTTGAGTATGCTCCACTTTCTTGGTTTGCCTGCCCCCCTCTCATCTGCGACTGCTTGACAGAGTAGAGAACAGAGCAAGACGTCTCATCTCTCGCCTGGACCCATCCTGGATAGATCTGTCATTTCAGCAGAGCCTTCAACATAGGAGGGATGTGGGTGGCCTTACTGTTATGTACAAGGCCAATGTTGTCAAAATACCCACTTGGATCCACTTCGAGCACCAAACAAGCTTTTATAGCCAGAAGGATGACCCTATTAGAACATCATTCTGAGATCAAATACCCACAATGACATTGAGTATGGAACACATTGTACAGCCTAAACGTCAAAGATAACGTCAGTTGATCAAATGAAAATGCTTGCCCACAGATGGCTCCAACTTCATCCTGTTCCCTACTTGTATGTCTCATAACAATAAAAATGCTTTCAAATGAGCTGATGTAGGTAACAGCTCTTAGGCAATAAAGTTAAGTAAATTCAATAAAGGTCATAAACCCTGTGTAAAAAAAAAAAAAGGGAGAGAGAGAGAAAGGGTACTCCTAGGCATACCAGTCAGTGAACATTAGAAAATCCCACAAGCATTGATATTGTAATAGCCTAAACGAAAGTAACGTGGCAATAATAAGAAATTCGGTCATATTCTCCTATATCAGTAACTTTACATACATAAATATATTGTCAGTAATATAGACGTCACTGGCAATTATGGAGTAGCCACCCACGGGACAGCATGTCCATTTACAGGGACGAGAAAACGGGAACATTTAAAGGGGAGACTTCTGAAGTTATGCAAAGAAAATGGAGCTCATTAAAATAAACTCTGTAATAACAACCCACATAATTCTGAGGCAAACTCTTTTTCAGCCTTCAGAAACTGCAGGAAAAGTAGGCCCTAATTCCTCAGTGTGGCACTACATTTAAGATAGTCTAATGCATTCATATATGACCCCAATTTTAGACTGTGTACCATTGCTTCCACTACAAATGCATCTAATTGAACAACCCATCACTGATATTGTATAATGAATGCATATCATGCTTAATAATTGCCGATTCTACAATATTCCTCTCAAGCGAAGAGGAACAAGGATAGACCAAGATCACTCTTGCTTCCCACCAGTTTGCCGGTTTATTACAAGCTCTAATATGGTTGAAAATCACGTTCGTCTCCTGTGCTATACGTATTGAATAATGGTTTTCCCGTCTGTCCCAAATAGGAGAGTCTGCAACCGTTACAACCAACTCCTGTATACACCACCAGCACGTTGTTGGGGTGATTTTTTTTTATAAGAATGCTTCTCACAATCCGTGAATTTTTAAATACCTAAGAGCTAAATTTTTGTAAAAATGTGTCAAGGGCCATATCTTTTGGCCAAAGACACAAGATGTCATCCACATATCTGAACCATTTAGCTCTACAAGGCAGGATATCTTTCAACGGTCTAACCTGGAAAAATTCCATATACAGATTGCTCAATAAGATAAGATAAGATAAGATTTCGTTCGGATTTTTAAACCCGGAGGGTTAGCCACCCAGGATAACCCAAGAAAGTCAGTTCGTCATCGAGGACTGTCTAACTTATTTCCATTGGGGTCCTTAATCTTGTCCCCCAGGATGCAACGCACACAAGTCGACTAACACCCAGGTACCTATTTGCTGCTAGGTGAACAGGAGAACAGGTGTAAGGAAACGTGTCGAAATGTTTCCACCCGCCGGGAATCGAACCCGGGCCCTCCGTGTGTGAAGCGGGAGCTTTAGCCACCAGGCCACATAGTATTTCCCCCTCAAACTCAAACTTGCAATCAAATACACACAGCTTAATCAATTCAATAATGGTATATTTATCAAAAGGCAATGAGAACTCGCCTATATTTTCTTCCAAATAAGATAGCAAGTCGGGAACAGGAACTCGCGTGAACAACAAGAAATGGCAATTGGTATTCCGTTGTCCCCTTTATCGAGGACTCTGTATGCTAGACTTCTGAAAGATATCCTGCTATGTAGAGCTAAATGATTCAGATATGTGGATGACATCTTGTGTCTTTGATACATTTTTACCAAGATTTAATTAACGCTTTACTCCCGTCTATTAAATTCAGCGTGGAGAAAGAGGTGGACTGTGAACTTCCATTCTTGGATGTGTTGATACACCGGGTTGATAAAGTTTAACTTTGCAGTATATAGGAAGGCCACCAAGACTTTTAACATCGAAGTTGTATTTAAAAATCTTGATAGAGTAAAAAAAAAAACTTTTGATAAAAAAATCCCCTCAAAGTGC
>NC_091367.1:15465309-15557809 GCF_038502225.1 Cherax quadricarinatus
AGGTAATACATATTTTAAGAAAAAGATATGATGTAGGGCGAAATGACAGTAGTTTGTTGGATTATGTATTGGTAGATAAAAGACTGTTGAGTAGACTTCAGGATGTACATGTTTATAGAGGGGCCACAGATATGTCAGATCACTTTCTAGTTGTAGCTACACTGAGAGTAAAATGTAGATGGGATACAAGGAGAATAGAAGCATCAGGGAAGAGAGAGGTGAAGGTTTATAAACTAAAAGAGGAGGCAGTTAGGGTAAGATATAAACAACTATTGGAGGATAGATGGGCTAATGAGAGCATAGGCAATGGGGTCGAAGAGGTATGGGGTAGGTTTAAAAATGTAGTGTTAGAGTGTTCAGCAGAAGTTTGTGGTTACAGGAAAGTGGGTGCGGGAGGGAAGAGGAGCGATTGGTGGAATGATGATGTGAAGAGAGTAGTAAGGGAGAAAAAGTTAGCATATGAGAAGTTTTTATAAAGTAGAAGTGATGCAAGGAGGGAAGAGTATATGGAGAAAAAGAGAGAGGTTAAGAGAGTGGTGAAGCAATGTAAAAAGAGAGCAAATGAGAGAGTGGGTGAGATGTTATCAACAAATTTTGTTGAAAATAAGAAAGTTTTGGAGTGAGATAAACAAGTTAAGGAAACCTAGAGAACAAATAGATTTGTCAGTTAAAAATAGGAGAGGAGAGTTATTAAATGGAGAGTTAGAGGTATTGGGAAGATGGAGGGAATATTTTGAGGAATTGTTAAATGTTGATGAAGATAGGGAAGCTGTGATTTCGTGTATAGGGCAAGGAATAACATCTTGTAGGAGTGAGGAAGAGCCAGTTGTGAGTGTGGGGGAAGTTCGTGTGGCAGTAGGTAAAATGAAAGGGGGTAAGGCAGCCGGGATTGATGGGATAAAGATAGAAATGTTAAAAGCAGGTGGGGATATAGTTTTGGAGTGGTTGGTGCAATTATTTAATAAATGCATGGAAGAGGGTAAGGTACCTAGGGATTGGCAGAGAGCATGCATAGTTCCTTTGTAAAGGCATAGGGGACAAAAGAGTGCAAAAATTATAGGGGGATAAGTCTGTTGAGTATACCTGGTAAAGTGTATGGTAGTTATTATTGAAAGAATTAAGAGTAAGACGGAGAATAGGATAGCAGATGAACAAGGAGGCTTTAAGAAAGGTAGGGGGTGTGTGGACCAGGTGTTTACAGTGAAACATATAAGTGAACAGTATTTAGATAAGGCTAAAGAGGTCTTTGTGGCATTTATGGATTTGGAAAAGGCGTATGACAGGGTCGATAGGGGGGCAATGTGGCAGATGTTGCAGGTGTATGGTGTAGGAGGTAGGTTACTGAAAGCAGTGAAGAGTTTTTACGAGGATAGTGAGGCTCAAGTTAGAGTATGTAGGAAAGAGGGAAATTATTTCCCAGTAAAAGTAGGCCTTAGACAAGGATATGTGATGTCACCGTGGTTGTTTAATATATTTATAGATGGGGCTGTAAGAGAAGTAAATGCGAGGGTCTTGGCAAGAGGCGTGGAGTTAAAAGGTAAAGAATCACACATAAAATGGGAGTTGTCACAGTTGCTCTTTGCTGATGACACTGTGCTCTTGGGAGATTCTGAAGAGAAGTTGCAGATATTGGTGGATGAATTTGGTAGGGTGTGCAAAAGAAGAAAATTAAAAGTGAATACAGGAAAGAGTAAGGTTATGAGGATAACAAAAAGATTAGGTGATGAAAGATTGGATATCAGATTGGAGGGAGAGAGTATGGAGGAGGTGAATGTATTCAGATATTTGGGAGTTGACGTGTCAGCGGATGGGTCTATGAAAGATGAGGTGAATCATAGAATTGATGAGGGGAAAAGGGTGAGTGGTGCACTTAGGAGTCTGTGGAGACAAAGAACTTTGTCCTTGGAGGCAAAGAGGGGAATGTATGAGAGTATAGTTTTACCAATGCTCTTATATGGGTGTGAAGCATGGATGATGAATGTTGCAGCGAGGAGAAGGCTGGAGGCAGTGGAGATGTATTGTCTGAGGGCAATGTGTGGTGTGAATATAATGCAGAGAATTCGTAGATTGGAAGTTAGGAGGTGCGGGATTACCGAAACTGTTGTCCAGAGGGCTGAGGAAGGTTGTTGAGGTGGTTCGGACATGTAGAGAAAATGGAGCGAAACAGAGTGACTTCAAGAGTGTATCAGTCTGTAGTGGAAGGAAGGCGGGTAGGGGTCGGCCTAGGAAAGGTTGGAGGGAGGGGGTAAAGTAGGTTTTGTGTGCGAGGGGCTTGGACTTCCAGCAGGCATGCGTGAGCGTGTTTGATAGGAGTGAATGGAGACAAATGGTTTTTAATACTTGACGTGCTGTTGGAGTGTGAGCAAAGTAACATTTATGAAGGGGTTCAGGGAAACCGGCAGGCCGGACTTGAGTCCTGGAGATGGGAAGTACAGTGCCTGCACTCTGAAGGAGGGGTGTTAATGTTGCAGTTTAAAAACTGTAGTGTAAAGCACCCTTCTGGCAAGACAGTGATGGAGTGAATGATGGTGAAAGTTTTTCTTTTTCGGGCCACCCTGCCTTGGTGGGAATCGGCCAGTGTGATAATAAAAAATAATAATATCTACAATAATCACGCAAAAACAAGAATGAGAGGTTAAGCAGGGGGGGGATGTTTTTAATTTGCTGTTGATCACGAGGTGATTATTGCTGCTGACGTAGGTAACCGCACTGGTATTGGTGGCTATAGTGGTACAGGTGTCTGAACAGGAACTGGTACAAATATTTACTCACATACTGGTACATGTATCTGCTCAGGTACTGGTATAGGTATCTACACAGGTACTGGTATAGGTATCTACACAGGTACTGGTATAGGTATCTACACAGGTACTGGTATAGGTATCTACACAGGTACTGGTATAGGTATCTACACAGGTACTGGTATAGGTATCTACACAGGTACCAGTGCATGTATCTACACACATACTGGCACATGTATCTACAAGGTATTGGAACATGTCTACACAGGCACCGGTACATGTATCTACACAGGTGCTGATACATGTATCTACACACGTGCTGATACATGTATCTACGCACGTGCTGATGCATGTATCTACGCATGTGCTGATGCATGTATCTACGCACGTGCTGATGCATGTATCTACACACGTGCTGATACATGTATCTACACACGTGCTGATACATGTATCTACACACGTGCTGATACATGTATCTACGCACGTGCTGATGCATGTATCTACGCACGTGCTGATGCATGTATCTACGCACGTGCTGATGCATGTATCTACGCACGTGCTGATGCATGTATCTACGCACGTGCAGATGCATGTATCCACACACGTGCTGATTCATGTATCTACACACGTGCTGATACATGTATCTACACAGGTACCGGTACATGCATCTACGAAGGTACCGGTACATGCCTCTACGAAGGTACCGGTACATGCATCTACGAAGGTACCGGTACATGCATCTACGCAGGTACCGGTACATGCATCTGCACAGGTACCGGTACATGCATCTGCACAGGTACCGGTACATGCATCTGCACGGGTACCGGTACATGCATCTGCACGGGTACCGGTACATGCATCTGCACAGGTACCGGTACATGCATCTGCACAGGTACCGGTACATGCATCTACGCAGGTACTGGTACAGGTAACTAAACGGGTACTGTTAAAAGTATCTAAACGGACAGTGTTAACGGAAGCTACGCAGGTCGTGATAATGACACACACAAAATGATGCTACTGGGACAAGCAAACGTAATGACATAAGTACCGATATACCTTCTACTTTAAGTACTAACACGTACTGATTCTGCTAAATAAACTGGTACTGTTGCATGTACCAGTTTATGTAGCAGATATTTATATTGATATTTCGGATTCAGTCCAAAATAAGCCCCCCACACTGCATTTTTATCCTAGGTTATATATGCTTGTAAATGCTGTATGACTATTTTATATATACAAATAAAACTGAAATAAAAGATTGAAGTTATCCGTAGCAAGATGGGGAAATTGGTCTTGGAGTTGGTCCAAGACCAGTTTAATTAAGCCTCATCCAGCTATGTATATTTTAGATAAATTTTCAATAATCTAATAATAAACACAAAGAAATGTATTGTTTTCATTAGGTTCAGAATGATTTTTGAGAAATTAATGTATACACAAATTTTCACTTCCCTTATTCGGCAAGAAGAGCGTTGCTATTTAGATCAAAATAGCAAGTCTTACCTATTCAGCACGACGTTATATATATATATATATATATATATATATATATATATATATATATATATATATATATATATATATATATATATATATATATATTATGTGGAAATTTATTCGGTCCTTAAGTTCCACAGGGCAGATACGTCGTACAAAGATCCCATCAGTCCGTGTATGGAACGGCTGGGTTGGGTGGCCCTTACACCCACCCAAAACACACACACACACCCCGGTTGGCGAAGGTGGTTGGAAGGTACTTCTTAATTGATACATTTACCCTTCAAGGGAGAGGTAGGTAGTTTATACTGTTAGTGAACTAATATTTGGACTGAGGCAACTGTAGATAATGTAGACCTAAGACCTTAACATAGGTAGTAATAGGTCGATAATGTAGGCAAACACTAGGTTATGTTAGCGAGGGAGAACTGGCAGCCCAAGTTTGAATACTGGGGCACGGGTTTGAGACTGCAGTGCCCTTTCTTCTAAGACCAGACACCGTCGGAACAACAAGTGCCGTGATCAGCAGGCGGTGCCTCCACGTGTCTTCACATACTAGGCCATGGGGAAATTTGGTGGAGGCACCTCGACGAACCATAGATGACCTCCGTCAGGCCCATACAGTAAGACGAGACCTCCCCTTTTCTTCGGGATTCTGGCCAGTTTTTGGGGAAAACTGCGAGTGAGTTGACCTGTGGGCCTTTGTGCAGTCGGCCCATGACCAGTACGTACCGGAGTCACTCCATCAGGCTTAGAAGCTAGTGTCCATTTCTGCATAGTTATACTAGGGGATACACACCCCCATGGAAACAGGAATTTCTGAGGTGCAGGCAGGTCACTAATATCGACTGAATATTGCAGGAATTAAAGGCTCCCGGTTGCACGTGGTTCAGAGGGGCTAAAGCTTAGGGAGGTTGAAGATCAGGACACATTCTCCAATACCAAGTAAGTTAGTCCTTTATACGTGCATGCAGGCGAGATTTCTTGCAACATCAGTCATTTCTGGAAATCTGTCTTATAAGCCACTTGTGAGGCTGAGGGTCCGACCTCTGGGCTCGGTGTCAACAGAGCTTGCCAGGGTAGACAACTCACATGGAGGCAGTCCAGACAAATTTTCTCTATCTATCTATCTATCTATATATATATATATATATATATATATATATATATATATATATATATATATATATATAGGGAGGTACCACCTCTAGAACTGTCCTGGGGACCCTCATCCTCAGAGAAAAGAATAAACTTGCTTCAGGGAAAACTCAAGGTTCTCCCTGAAGCTGTTTGAGAATTTTCTCCTACCACCCCCTATATTTCAAGTATGTTTTATTTAAAGACAAAATACATTGGCCAAACATTCACAAAAATACAACAGAATAAAACAACATGGGTAACTCACAGCTACATCTCGAATACTTCGTCCAGCTCCGCTGCGGTGGGCCACGTGCCCAGAATGCTGCAGGCATTTCCTCTCTGGATAGCAACACGGAGTCTCTGAAAGAGGAAGCTGGTCGCCCTGTGGTCCTTGGTTTCTATGATGAGCTTTTGACCCAGCTCTTTGAGGAATTTTAGAGCTCCAAGGGTCTCCGACCCTATTGGAATGAAGTTATAGCAAGGGGGAAGGTCTCCATATTTTCGGATCTTCTGGGCCTCCCTGTGGCTGGCAGCTCCACCCCTTTCCACTACGGAGTATGGCAAGTAGGTGTCTGCCAGTGTGGCAGCGCGCGCGCGCGCACACACACACACACACACACACACACACACACACACACACACACACACACACACACACACACACACACACACACACATTATATATATATTAAATCCACAGGTAAAAGCATATCGGCATTTATACTAGTAAATGCTAGTACTGATACATTGACATGTACAAGTGTTTAAAATCTAAATTTAAAGGACGCCAATTGAAATAAGTCACTTTGACTTTTTTGGGTTAGCCTAGGTTCTCTACACATATGCTGGTATGTATGATAATCTATGTAACTGTATTTGTGTATATCTGAATTAATTTACTAGTCTCAAGTTTACCTTGAATATGAGAGTTCTTCGTTTTCTTAGTTTCCGTGATGACAAACTTTACTGGTGGAAGGGTAACTGTGCGCTTATCTTGACTGACGTGTTAGTATGTTTATTTAGGTACAGTTTTACAGTTTTGGATGATACGATTGTTTTACATTGTAACTTGTGTGCAAATTATCAAGGATAACACAAAATCACGTAAGTGACTTACTTCCATTGGGATAAGTTGTTTATTAAAGTCACGTACACAGTTTTAAATGTAACAGTAGTTATGTATAGTAAATAATGTAGAATTTAATCTAGAATTACCTTAAGATAAGATTTCGTTCGGATTTTTAACCCCGGAGGGTTAGCCACCCAGGATAACCCAAGAAAGTCAGTTCGTCATCGAGGACTGTTTAACTTATTTCCATCTGGGTCCTCAATCTTGTCCCTCGGGATGCTACCCAGGGGCAGGAGCTAGAACTCGACCCCTGCAACCTCAACTAGGTGAGTACCAGTCGACTAACACCCAGGTACCTATTTGCTGCTAGGTGAAAAATTCAATTCAATTCAATTCAAAGTTTATTCTCTATAAGGATTACAATGCTGAGTTTACAGAAATTTGGTTATTGTGTGGTTTACATGTAGTAAAATAGTGATTACAGAGTGTACCACTAGAACGCTTAGCATGGCTAGGCATTTCGGGCAGACTTAGTTTTATTCTTAATTGTAAAATATTACAAATTATGAGGTTAGTTGGTATTATGGCTAAGTGACTAAATACTAGTTTGTGAGTTTAGCAATGTAAATGCTTTTGTTTTGGCACAGTACATAGTTTCAGTATTGGAGTATTACAGGATTCATTATTTTAAGATTGAGATTAATATTTCTGTTTATGGTCAAATGAGTCAGTGAGTGTAAGTGTGAACCACCAGGTGGTATTCGTGTAGTTAGTTGACAGGGTGTATCAGGGAGATAAGATGTTTTCTAATGGTAGTTTTGAAGGTGATGAATGTGTCTGCAGTTCTAGAGTTCTCAGGTAGGGTATTCCAGATTTTAGGGCCTTTGACATACATTGAATTTTTGTAAAGGTTTAGTCGGACACGGGGAATGTCGTAGAGATGTTTGTGTCTGGTGTTATGCCTGTGGGTTCTGTCACAACTATCAAGAAAGCGTTTTAGGTCAAGGTTGATATTAGAGTTTAAGGCCCTGTAGATGTAGATTGCACAGTAGTAAGTGTGGATGTACTGAACAGGGAGTAAGTTTAGGTCTATGAAGAGTGGGGGGGGGTGTTGCCAGGGATGAGATTTAGTATTCTTACTGCAGCTTTTTGTTGGGTTATTATTGGCTTTAGGTGTGTTGCTGCAGTTGATCCCCAAGCACAAATGGCATAGGTGAGGTATGGATAAATAAGTGAGTGGTATAGTGTGAGAAGGGCATTTTGCGGCACGTAGTATCGTATCTTGGAGAGGATCCCAACCGTTTTGGATACTTTTTTGGTTATATGCTGGATATGGGTGCTGAAATTCAGGTTGTTGTCAAGGTATAAGCCTAGGAATTTGCCCCCATTATTTCTGGTAATTAGAGTGTTGTCAATCTTAATGTTAATTTGTGCATCTACTGCTCTGCTACCAAACATAATATAGTAGGTTTTGTCGGTGTTAAGCGTAAGTTTATTGGCTGTCATCCAAGTCGATATTTTGATCAGCTCCTCATTCACAGTGGTGTTGAGGGTGGCAAGATTAGGGTGAGAGATGACAGGACAACAGGTGTAAGGAAGCACGTCGAAATGTTTCCACCCTGCCGGGAATCGAACCCGGGCCCTGCGTGTGTGAAGCGAGAGCTTAAGCCACCAGGCCACCGGGGCACCAAAATACACATGAATATCAAAATGGTATAAAATACCGACAGGTTGGTAGTTAAGACACATAGGCAACAGTTAGGCAACTTTATTCCGAAACGTTTCGCCTACACAGTAGGCTTCTTCAGTCGAATACAGAAAATAGGCAGGAACAGTAGAGATGTGAAGATAATGTAATCAGTCCATCACCCTTGAAGTCGTAGATTTGAGGTTGTCAGTCACTCAGCCTGGAGAAGTTCTGTTCCATAGTCAGGAACTATCTGAAGATCAAGCGACAGTGCGAAGACTTAAATACTGTCGGAAGGAGAGGTGCAGAGTAGTAGTAGTAGTAGTGAGAATGCAGCCACTGAGAGGTCAGGTCCCTCTCAGATCAAACAATTCTAACTTGAAAAAGTTGTCCAAGGTGTTTTCAGTACCAAGATGCCATTGTGTTGCAGTGTCTGAGAGGATGAATAACTTCTCCAGGCTGAGGGACTGACAACCTCAAATCTACGACTTCAAGGGTGATGGACTGATTACATTATCTTCACATCTCTACTGTTGCTGCCTATTTTCTGTATTCGACTGAAGAAGCCTACTCTGTAGGCGAAACGTTTCGGAATAAAGTTGGCTAACTGTTGTAATAAAGCTGGTAGAATTACCGACAATATGTAAAGTAAAAGGACACAAGTGCAACTAATGTGACATTTTATTGTGGCAACGTTGTGTTACTACTACTACAACTTGTCACTACTACTACTACTACTACTACTAGTATTGCACCTCACTCTGAGCCTATATATACCCTCTGTGTCCATGTATTGTTTGTAACGGCTTGATAAAGCTCCTGGAGAGCGAAACGTTGCCACAATAAAATGACACATTAGTTGCACTTGTCCTTTTACTTTGCCTAAGTGTTGCCTATGTGTCTTAACTACCAAAATGCACATGGCTTGGCATCCTTGAATTATCCTCAGCTAGTAACCCTTTCGGGTTAAAAGAAAGTTTTAATCCTCGTGTCCATATATATTTATCCTCAGCCACGACTCGAAGCTCGTTTCAACAGTTTCAGTGAAGCAAGTAATGCTAAAAAATTATTAAATACGAGGCATGGAATATGCGTCATACTTCCTATTACTAAACACCAGAGGAATATTAACTCAGGATAAACTCTAAGAATGCAAAGAAAAGCATTATAACCATAGACAATTTGTCGCCCGAGAAATGGGAGGAATTAAGTAGCTTTGACTATTTCCAAAGGTAATTTACACACATGTTATTATATAAGACAAATATTGTAATTATCCAAATTGTGTAAAATTTATCCTAAATAAACTTATGTTTTATATGAAGAATGGTAAGTTACCTTCAATTCATTGCATACCTGAGCAGACATAAGGCCCATTCATTCCCTTCTCTTGAAGGGAATTAATTTTGGTGAATATTCGAGTCACTTCGCAGGCTTTCTAGACCAAGGTTTTACACCCCAAATAAAAAATCATTACATTGTAGAGTATCATAAAGAAAAAAAATCGGCTCACCTGAATTATGCTTTGCTGTACTGAAGGATACACGAATCATCTCATTTGGCTTTGTCATGTCGAGATGCTGCTTCAGAGCCCTTTTCTTCATGCTGCAATAACAGCTTCAGTGTCATTGGTAGGAACTACGATTCTCTCGGTAATGGTTTTGTAGCCTAATTGTCTGAGTCAACCATTTCAAAGCAAGTGGTTGGATTGTTAATGGGACTTAGTCTTCTACAACAGAAAATTGTCTAAAACCCATTCTTACCCAACATAAATCATATGTTAGGATAATCATCCAACCAGGTGTCAAACAACAACTTTTCCCCTACCATTCCAAATAATTACTCATCATAAAATAAATCTACTTCTGCTGTTACTTTGAACGAGCTTTAACCAAATAGTGAGTAACTTTTCTATGCTAAAAGGAACGTGGCAACTTGTAAATATAAAAATATAAAATATATCTAGCATAAAGGGTAGAACAATTCTTTACTATAAAAGTGTTTAAGTAGTTTATCTAATAGTGGGTGATTATAGAGTGACATAACTAGCACTGATTGAGAAGAGTGAGTTAGGATGTGTGTGTTCCCATGTCTAGGGTATTACGTTAAATTATGGGCAGTATAACAGAGTTATGAAGGCGCAGTATTATGTCTGCTGCAGAGAAGAAACATCGGTAGTCGGGTATTAGTGAAAGGGTAAAGAGAACCAATGAAAATTTAGTAAAAATTCGGAGAAGGCAGACATAAACATCCTCCGCCGACGCCACAGCTTAGTAGAAAAACATAAAAGAAGTCGAACGGACGCACGTGTACACACACACACACACACACACACACACACACACACACACACACACACACACACACACACACACACACACACACACACACACACACACACACTGGAAGCAGTACAACAGCTGGTACAGACAATATTGCTAGGGTCTCGTTTGCACCTTTTCCACATGCAAGGTTCCTCTAGGCAAGTTCCTTTATTCCATCGAGAGCTCTGTATTCCAGGAACTGAAACTGCCTTCCTTTGGGAGTGTACCTAATTACTTCTTCCTCAGGCTCTGTGACACCCCAACGAGTTTATCGCTTCCACGTGACTAAATTACGTAGGGCTCTGAATAGTACTCTTGGTAACTCTCACCGTCTACTTTTCAAACTGCCAGTTAACTACATAATAGTCCCACCATACATTGCCCTCAGTCATATCCTCCTCGCTTCAACAATGAAAATCCATGTTTTAAGCTCATATAATTATGTTGGTACCACCGCACTCTGGTGCATTTCTCTTGTTTCCCTGATGGAATAACGTTCATTGTCTCCACAGGTGCCTCATTGTACCACCCACCTATTTATCCTTCACCAGTTCTGTGGTTCACCTTATCTTTCATATGCCCATCCGTCGACAAGTCCACTTCCAAATATCTGAGCACAATCACTTCTTCCATACTTCCAACTGTCTTTCATTATCTAGTTCTTGTTACTCTCATTACCTTTCTCTTTCGAATGCTCACTTTCAATTTCCTTCTTTTACTTTCCCTCTTAAATTTGTCTACCAACCTTTGTAACTTCTCTTCAGAATCTCTCAAAAGAATCGGGTCATCAGCAAAAAACAACTCCCACTTTGTATTTGATTCGTTATCTTTTAATCCCACACCTCTTCCTAACACCAAAGCATTCGCTTCTTTTGCAAGCCAATCAATAAATGCGACGCAAGAAATGTATCCCAGTATTCCATAATCCCAGTCCTCTTGTGCCTCAATGCTCGCGACTGGGGTTGTGCAGAGTGCAACGTAAGCTGATAATGCTGTTAAATATTTGTGTTCGAAGATTTAAAGGAACTCATAACAGGCATCAGTAAGTCATCTTGAAACTGCTATCCAAATTTCTTCACTAAGTAGTTAGGACACATACACTGTCTAAATCTAACTCACACCATGCAAAGGGACCAGTATCCCAAGCTTGAAGTCGCTCACTTGTATCGTCAAATTTTCATTATGGAAGGGTTGAAATTAATCAGATGTCAAATCGAAATTCTTGCATGAAAAGAGATATTTCAATTACTCGAATTCCCAAAAATAGCAAAATCAAATCCAAACTTTTCCCAAGACTGACTAGCTTTTAAGATGGTGAATACTGTAAGTTTTATGCATGCTTACTGTACATATTATTTTTAACTATATTATGAAGGACACACAGATTTTGAAGGAACATAAACAAAATTCATTTAACCCAGGGTAACCAAGTAGTCGTAAACTCTGATTTATTTCTGACCAGAAACAAATTTGATTACTAAAGTTGTCATAAAAACTTACACAACCTATCTTCAAAAGATTGTTTCCCTTGAGGAAAAACATCAGCATTAAAAGTTTCAAGCCTATCAGAAGATTCATTTTCCAGTCATTGCAAAGCATCCAACAAAATTTGTGTTTACATAACGTAAATCAGTGAAACGTTCCATTCACTCCATACGAAGCATCAACCACTGATAATTGATGCCATTTATATTTCTTCTTGTGCTCATGGATGGAGAGACATTCAGATTTAATCCAAGCAAGTGGAAGATTAATCCGGTACCTTTGATCAAGAGCCCCTCTCAAGAATAAAGACCAAATAAAGCATTAATGTAAAATAATGCTATACTATTTTGAGATTAAAATTGACAAAATGGCATCTACACACCCCATTAAATATATTGATGGTAAGTGCCAAACCCATGTGGGTTATTGAGCGCAAGACGTGGAGGCTTGATCCTCCGTCTACTGAGCACCAGACAGAAGTACTTCCTATTTGTACTCTGTTTGTACTTCCTATTTGTACTCGCTGTTTGTACTTCCTATTTGTACAGAGTCTCCACCTGTCACATAGTAACACAATTTGGGAATGACCCGAGTAGCACTGTGCACAGGTCACCCACGTATACCAATAGTCCCATGGATCTTGTCCTATCGAATAAGGCGTTCTCGAGTTACGACAGTCTGAGAAAGCTCACTGGAAATGTTTCGAAAAATAGGAAAATCTTCCGTTGTTAAACTGAGCTCCATAGTACCGTAGATTTTTTATTTTCCCAGAAGATTTTTCTCATTTCATTCTATTTAAAATTCTCCACAATCTTGTATGAAAAAGTATTTGGGTTTCATTTTTTTTAAATTCATTTTGGTAAAACTGGCGAAAAAATGCAAATTGTTATTCTCGCAGTCTAAAATTAATATGAAAATGCTTCCTATCAAGATAAACCGGCATTTAAGGTTTGAAGCTTACCACAAGAAGCATTCTCTAGTTGTTTCAGCCTTCAAGGAGGAGGAGGAGGGGGGAGTTTCCATGAAGTAGTGGAGGGCTCTTGATCAGAGGCATTGGACCTCTCGTGTCCTTCCTCAAATTGAATTTAATTACTCTCAGCTCTCCTCTCCCTTTCTCTTCCTTCCCTTTACTATCCATTCAAATGCTTACAGTGAAGGGTAAAGAGGTTTGTGTTGCATTTATGGATTTGGAAAATACTTATGATAGAGTGCAGAAGGAAGCAATGTGGGAGATATTGCATGTGTATGGAATAGGTGGTAGGCTACTAGTTTTTGAGAGAATACTGAGACTCAGGTTAGAGTATGTAGGAGAGATGGAGAT
The DNA here is from genome assembly GCF_038502225.1 of Cherax quadricarinatus. NCBI lineage: Eukaryota > Metazoa > Arthropoda > Malacostraca > Decapoda > Parastacidae > Cherax > Cherax quadricarinatus. The sequence goes on from NC_091367.1 coordinate 15,478,580, forward strand.
TATTTCGAAGTAAAGGTAGGCTTTAGACCAGGATGTGTGATGTCACCGTGGTTGTTCAATATATTTATAGATGGAGTTATACGAGAAGTGAATGTTCGGGTGTTAGGATGAGGTGTTGGATTAAAAGATTAGCACAAAATGGGAGATGTCAGAGTTGCTTTTTGTTGATGATATTGTGGTTTTGGGAGAAACTGAAGAGAAGTTGCAGAAGTTGGTGGACGAATTTGGGAGGGTATGAAAAGAAGGAAGTTGAAAGTAGACATAGGAAAGAACAAGGTGATTATAACCAAAAAATTAGGTAATGAAAGATTGGATATTAGACTGGAGAGAAGTATGAAGTGAATATTTTCAGATAAGGCAAGCGAAAATTTGTCTATGCAATAATTTCGCAAAAAATATTCTGAATCTAACGAAAAAAAAACTCATTGTTTATAATTAAATTATTGTAAACTTACCTAAAATATATTTAGCATGATTAGGCTAAAGTAAATTGAGCTTGTTATAATAAGGTTAGGTAAGTTTTCTAAGGTTCGTTTGGTACAAAATTATTAATTTTTATATTAACATAATTGAAAAAATATATATCTTCAAACGTATAAGAGAAAATTTTAGAAAGGACTTAATTTTAAAGGAGTTCTTGCCAATTAACCAGTTTTACCTATTGGGCACGAGACAGACGAACAGACACACACACGCGCACACACGCACACAGACACACACAGACACACACAGACACACACACACACACAGACACTCACAGACACAGACACACACAGACACACACAGACACACACAGACACACACACACACACACACACACACACACACACACACACACACACACACAGACACACAGACACAGACACACACACACACACACACACACACACACACACACACACACACACACAGACACACACACACAGACACACACACAGACACACACACTGGACAGGCACACACACACACACACAGACACACACACACACACACACACACACACACACACACACACACACACACACACACACACACACACACACATACAGTAGGGACAGTAGGGAAAGAAGGAGCACAACTGCATGGAGAGGCTCTGTCAGAGGAGACTGTAGTAAATGAAAGAGCTAAGCTTTATGTGAAGGCCCTAACAGACAACAACAGAGCCTAAGGAAAGCCGAGAAGGGAAAATGGCAGGCCACTGAGCCCAAGTACATTAGCCAGTGAAACTGAAGAAAGGAAAGCTGCAGTGGAGGAAACCAAATTAAATGAGGGGATACACAGGGATACGCAGTGGAAGAATGAAAGGGTGAGGTCAGTCTTTGTGTATGGGCTCAAGGAAGTTGAAGGGGAAACATATGAAGCAAGAAAACAAGGGGAAAAAATTGAAAGCATCATGAAAGCAATAGGAGAAGACGACATGACCCAGCTGGAAAATTTTCGGAGAATAGGGGGGTTTGTAAAAAAAAGAACCCGGCCAGTGAAAGTGACCTTCAAGGCAGAAGCAACTCAGAACAGGATCCTGCAGGAGAAAGCACGATTAAGGGACATGCCGGCATACAGGAAGGAGTATCTCGACCGCGACAGAACACAAGGAGGAAAGCAGAAACTGAGAGAGATGGTACAAAGGCGAAAGGAGGAAAGAGAGGGGATGGAGAAGACAGACAGGAGATCCCAGACCGAGGAAGAAGATCAAATACAGCCTCCCTCACAACTTCCTATAGAAGCCTCCCAACCAGGTCAACCCCAGTGCAACCAAACACTCTAAATCAAAACACCCATGCCACATCCAATGCCCCCACCCACTACATTACAAACTCCAACCCCACAGCAACAACCCATAGTTCCTTACCAGGTCTCCCACTTCCCCAACCCCAATACACCTCCCAGACAACAGTCTTAGAAAAGATGTTGAAGGGTGTGGTATACAAATGCAGATGGAATAACAAACAAGTATGAGGAGTGGCACGAAAGAATCAAGGAGACATCCCCAGACATAATAGCACTCACAGAAACAAAACTCACCAGAATAGTAACAGATTTAATCTTTCCATCCAGATATCAAATCCTCAGGAAATACAGAGGGAGGAGAGGGGGAGGAGGAGTAGCACTGCTCATTAAAAACCAGTGGGGTTTTGAGAAAATGGAAGGAATGGATGGCACGGGCGAAAGGGGAGCAAAGTTACTAGTTATGGGTGATTTCAATCACAAGGAGATTGACTGGGAAAACCTGGAGTCCCATGGGGGCCCCAAAACATGGAGAGTCAAGATCATGGATGTGGTACTGGAAAACCTCATGCATCAACATGTTAGAGACACTACCAGAGAGAGAGGAGAGGAGAGGATGAACCAGCAAGACTGGACCTTGTATTCACCTTGAGTAGTTCGGACATCGAGGGTATCATGTATGAAAGGCCCCTGGGAGCTAGTGATGATGTGGGTCTGTGCTTTGACTACATAGTTGAGCTCCAAGTGTAGAGAGTAACAGGAATAGGCTGGGAAAAACCAAACTACAAAAGAGGGAACTACTCAGGCATGAGGAACTTCCTTCAAGACATTCAGTGGGAGAGGGAACTGACAGGAAAACCAGTACAAGAAATGATGGACTATGTGGCAACAAAATGCAAGGAGGCAGAGGAGAGGTTTGTTCCCAAGGGAAACAGAAATAATGGGAAGAACAGAACGAGTCCTTGGTTCACCCAAAGGTGTAGGGAGGCAAAAACTAGGTGTACTAGAGAATGGAAAAGGTACAGAAGACAGAGAACTCAGGAAAATAAAGAGATTAGCCGAAGAGCCAGAAACGAATATGCACAGATAAGAAGGGAGGCTCAGAGACAATATGAAAATGATATAGCATCAAAAGTAAAGACTGACCCAAAGCTGTTGTACAGCCACACCAGGAGGAAAATAACAGTCAAGGACCAGGTAATCAGACTGAGGAAGGGTGATGGGGAATTCACAAGAAACGACCGAGAGGTATGTCGGGACCTCAACACAAGATTTAAAGAGGTATTTACAGTGGAAACCGGTAGAACTCCAGGAAATCAGAACTGGGGGGCACATCAGCAAGTGCTGGATGAGGTACATATAACCAAGGAGGAGGTGAAGAAGCTGCTATGCCAACTTGACACCTCAAAGGCGGTGGGACCAGACAACATCTCTCCATGGGTCCTTAAAGAGGGAGCAGAGATATTATGTGAGCCATTAACAAAGATCTTCAACACATCATTTGAAACTTGGCAACTCCCTGAGGTATGGAAAATGGCAAATGTAGTCCCAATTTTTAAAAAGGGAGACAGACATGAGGCACTAAAGTACAGACCTGTATCACTAACGTGTATAGTATGCAAAGTCATGGAGATCATCATCAGGAGGAGAGTGGTGGAGCACCTGGAAAGAAACAAGTGTATAATTGACAACCAGCACGGTTTCAGGGAAGGAAAATCCTGTGTCACAAACCTACTAGAGTTTTATGACAAGGTGACAGAAGTAAGAGAAGAGAGAGAGAGGGGTGGATCGACTGCATATTTTTGGACTGCAAGAAGGCCTTCGACACAGTTCCTCACAAGAGGTTACTGCAAAAGCTAGAGGATCAGGCACACAACAGGAAAGGCACTGCAATGGATCAGAGAATACCTGACAGGGAGGCAACAACGAGTCATGGTACGCGACGAGGTGTCAGAGTGGGCGCCTGTGACAAGCAGGGTTCCACAGGGGTCAGTCCTAGGGCCTGTGCTGTTCTTGGTATATGTGAACGACATAACGGAAGGGATAGACTCAGAAGTGTCCTTGTTTGCAGATGATGCGAAGTTAATGAGAAGAATCAAATCGGATGAGGATCAGGCAGGACTACAAAGAGACCTGGACAGGCTACAAGCCTGGTCCAGCAACTGGCTCCTTGAATTTAACCCTGCCAAATGGAAAGTCATGAAGATTGGGGAAGGGCAAAGAAGACCGCAGACACAATATAGTTTAGGTGGCCAAAGACTGCAAACCTCACTCAAGGAAAAAGATCTGGGGGTGAGTATAACACCGAGCATATCTCCTGAGGCGCACATAAATCAGATAACTGCTGCAGCATACGGGCGCCTGGCAAACCTACGGATAGCGTTCCGATACCTCAGTAAGGATTCGTACACCAGTAAGGACTCTGTACACCATTTACGTCAGGCCCATACTGGAGTATGCAGCACCAGTTTGGAACCCACACCTGGTCAAGCACGTCAAGAAATTAGAGAAAGTGCAAAGGTTTGTAACAAGACTAGTCCCAGAGCTACGGGGATTGTCCTACGAAGAAAGGTTGTGGGAAATCGGCCTGACGACACTGGAGGACAGGAGAGTCAGGGGAGACATGATAACGACATACAAAATACTGCACGGAATAGACAAGGTGGACAAAGACGGGATGTTCCAGAGAAGGGACACAGACACAAGAGGTCACAATTGGAAGTTGAAGACTCAGATGAATCAAAGGGATGTTAGGAAGTATTTCTTCAGTCATAGAGTAGTCAGGTGGGAACCATACATACTTTTAAGGCGAGGTATGATAGAGCTCATTTGGCAGGGAGAGAGAGGACCTAGTAGCAATCAGCGAAGAGGCGGGGCCAGGAGCTGTGACTCGACCCCTGCAACCACAAATAGGTGAGTACACACACACACACACACACACACACTGGGACCGGACATCTCCCCGTGGGCCCTTAGAGAGGGAGCAGATATGTTGTGCGTGCCACTTACCACAATCTTCAACACGTCCCTGGAAACTGGGCAACTACCTGAGGTATGGAAGACGGCAAATGTAGTTCCCATTTTTAAAAAAAGAGACAGAAAAGAGGCACTAAACTATAGACCTGTGTCATTGACGTGTATAGTATGCAAAATTATGGAGAAGATTATCAGGAGGAGAGTGGTGGAGCACCTGGAACGGAACAAGAGTATAAATGCCAACCAGCACGGATTCACGGAAGGCAAATCTTGTGTCACAAAGCTTCTGGAGTTTTATGATAAAATAACAGAAGACACGAGAGAGAGGGGTGGGTTGATTGCATCTTCTTGGACTGCAAGAAGGCCTTTGACACAGTTCCTCACAAGAGATTAGTGCAGAAGCTAGAGCATCAGGCGCATATAACAGGAAGGGCACTGCAATGGATCAGAGAATACCTGACAGGGAGGCAACAACGAGTCATGGTACGCAATGATGTATCACAGTGGGCACCTGTGACGAGCGGGGTCCCACAGGGGTCGGTCCTAGGACCAGTGCTATTTTTGGTATATGTGAACGACATGATGGAAGGGTTAGACTCAGAAGTGTCCCTGTTTGCAGATGATGTGAAGTTAATGAGGATAATTAAATCTGATGAGGACCAGGCAGGACTTCAAAAAGACCTGGACAGACTGGACACCTGGTCCAGCATATGGGCGCCTGGCAAACCTGAGAACAGCATTCCGATACCTTAGTAAGGAATCATTCAAGACACTGTACACCGTGTATGTCAGGCCCATACTGGAGTATGCAGCACCTGTTTGGAACCCGCACTTGATAAAGCACGTCAAGAAACTAGAGAAAGTACAAAGGTTTGCGACAAGGTTCCAGAGCTAAGGGGAATGTCCTATGAAGAAAGATTAAGGGAAATCGGCCTGACGACACTGGAGGACAGGAGGGTCAGGGGAGACATGATAACGACATATAAAATACTGCGTGGAATAGACAAGGTGGACAAAGACAGGATGTTCCAGGGAGGGGACACAGAAACAAGAGGCCACAATTGGAAGTTGAAGACACAAATGAGTCAGAGAGATAGTAGGAAGTATTTCTTCAGTCATAGAGTTGTAAGGCAGTGGAATAGCCTAGAAAATGACGTAGTGGAGGCAGGAACCATACACAGTTTTAAGACGAGGTTTGATAAAGCTCATGGAGCGGGGAGAGAGAGGGCCCAGTAGCGACCGGTGAAGAGGCGGGGCCAGGAGCTAAGACTCGACCCCTGCAACCACAAATAGGTGAGTACAAATAGGAGAGGACACACACACACACACACACACACACACACACACACACACACACACACACACACACACACACACACACACACACACACACACACACACACACACACATATGTAGTGCTGGGCTTAATCCCTATTCCTCAACAGTGCAGAAATTGCTGGTGCTTTGTCCACTCGGTCAGGTCTTGTAGGTCACTCACAAAATGCCAGATCTGTGGTGCGGCTGACTATAACAATCCATCCTACAGCCAGCTCCCCACTTGCTTTAATTGTAAAGAGGCTCACCTCTGCGTATTCTAATCGTTGCCTGGTTTTCTTCCGGGAATGAGGAATCCGTTGTTTTAAAGAGGGACTCTCTTGTGCTGTGTTTCTCACCTCCGTCTTCAAGGAAGATTTACACAGCTTTCTTACTCCAGAGTTATTTGACGCCCTCAGGGCCCTGTTGTAGCCTTTGTCATAGTCACTCATGTCTCCATCCCTTACGCAGTGCCTGTCTCTGACGTCCTACACTTTCATCTTCCTCTATCCCACATATTTCTCTCTCCCCCACAGCCTACCCTGGCTGGCTAAGCCTTCGTCTTTTCCTTCAACACTTTTAAGTCACCAAAACTCCCTATATGCGTATTGTTCCCCCACGCTCAGTTTTTCCTATCTCTGAGTCTTGCTTATTGCCTCCTGCTTCGGTGACAGGTGTGGACATCCATCCTCCCCTCGTCTGTCAATCCCCGCTCAGGTTACATTCTTCTAATATACCTTCACCCCTTTGTGTTTTCTCCTTTGGTTACTGTCAATGTGTCTCCTCAACACCACCCACATCTTTCTCCTCTTACATCATGCTTCCTATTGTTTCCTTGTCTGCGGAAACTGCTGAAGCCACGTCGGACTTTGTCGAAGAGACGAAACCAGTGATGGACAGTGACCCAGCTCCCATACCTCTACATTCTCACCTTCCGCAATCTCCTACACCTACTCCTATCCATCATCTTTCTTCTCGGATTCACTTGTAGATCACTTGTAGATCACTTGTTTGCAACTTACCGCTGCCACCACAGACCATTCTAGCCCATAGACCCAACTACTTTCTGTCGCCGTTGTGTTCCTACTCACTGTTAATGGCTTTTTAGCAATGGATACAGGGAAAACTGAGAAGAGCTCTAATTATTACTCTCCCAGTTTTCTGTTGTATGTGTCTGTTTACAAGAACCAAAATTACACTCCACTGTTGTCTTTTTTTATCTCCGGCTAATAATTTTTTCATTTTGGCAATCACTTGATCCTTTTTCCCGATGAGGCCTTTAACAAGAGTGAGCTTTTTGTGCACTCTCGTTCTCCACATCATTAAACTGTAGCTCGTCTCTATTTGAGCATGTAGCGCACGATCTGATTTTCCTATATTTCTCGCTCATTATCTATGATTTTAATTTTCTGATTTCTTCCTTACCCCCACCACTCATTTTACTGGGTGATTTTAATGCTCATCATTTCCTTTGGAGAGGGTCACACTGTGACTCTTGGGGACACCAGTTTGAGACACTTTTCAATTTTCTTCCTCTCCATGTTTTAAATACCTCAACCCCTACACATTTCTCCCCTCGCACTCGTGCTCTTTCATGTACACTAGATTTTTTCCATTAGCTTTTCTTCTATAGCACTTAAATTAGTCACTGTACCTGATCTAAGCGAAATTTATCATTTTCCTGTTCTCTTCGTTCATTCATTCGACCCCCTCCCCTTTCCTTGCTGCTCCAATTGGCAGTCTGATCGAACGGATTGGATACTTTATTCACGCCATATCACTTTCCTTGAGGTTCATCTCTCCTTCGTCGTCTTCAGACGAATTGCTACAACTTTTTGCCTCTATTCTGACTACAGCCTCGAGTGTAGTCTCCATGCCTAAAGGTAAACATTCTCGAAAAATGTGTACCCTAGTAGTCTCCTGCTTGGTCTCATGCAGTGCGATTGACCGGTGACGCGTGGGGCCGCTACTGTTACAACTGAATCACGAGTTGGGTCCTAGATTTTAAATGGGTGAGGATGTTTGCTCACCGTGAAATTTGAGATTTGAATCGTACTTGGCGGGCTTGTGTGTCTACTGTCACTTCTACTTCGAGTCCAGTTTGGAATTAGGTACGGGAGTTTAGTGCCGAGTATTCTCCAGACCCCTGCTTCCATTTTTATGGTCGCTGGAGAGATTTCCACAACAATTAGATATCATCGTGCCCGCAAATTTCAAGGGCTCCATCTCACCCTTTTTTCTTTTCTCCAATTCTGCGAAAGTCAGTGTTTTTAGATTTTACTTCCTGCACTGAAGAGTCTTATACCAAGCCCTCTATATATCCAACACAATGGAAAATGGTTATAAATGGCCATAATTTTTAAAGGGGTGGAGCAGTAAGCCAGCGGAAGGCCTCGGTCAGATGACCAACGCTCCAAAGGTGGGTCATCATCTAAGACCCGCGTCAGGAAACACTTGTCTTGTCCTGACAAACCTTACCTAACCTAACCACGCCCTCTACATTCGGTGAACTTAAACACTTTCCACTGGCCGTTCGTCTGCAGCTTGGCCTGATGGCATCCATAATGTATACTTCAACAACTACATCCTCTGGTGTTCATTGTCCTCTTACGACTCTCCGATCTTTTTTGATCTCAAAGGGGTTCTTCCTCTTCGATGGAAAACCGCCGTTGGCCTGTCTTCTTGTAAGCCGAGTATTTCAGACCATTACTCCTCTCACCACAGACCAAGTGTTCTTATTAGGCCAATTTTAAGTTTGTTAGAACGCTTAGTTAACAAACACTTAGTCAATTTCGCTCTCGTAGAGGCCGATCTACTACTGACCCCTGGTAAATGCTTATCCCCCAATAAACATTTACCAGGTTTGTTCTATGCTCCTTCAAGGTAATTTGCTGCTTTTCCTTAATGATTTCTTGTCAGAGAGGCACTTCCGTGTCAGAGTTAATGAGATTTTACCCTGATTTCATCGAAGCTGGTGTCCCTCAGGACTTTATTCTTAGCACCACCTTTTTCCTGCTTGCCTCTGCTCTCCCTTCACAAATTTGGTTGTCTCTTTATGTAAATGATTGTGCTATGGCTTCTGCAGATGTCGACTGTCACCTTGTGGTAACTTTTCCAAAAAACCACTGATCGAATTTCACACTGGGCCACCTCTCAGTGGTTTAAATTTTCTACTGCTAGAATAAAATGGACTAGTTTTTCTAGGCCCAAGGATTGGAGGGCTACATTGGCAGTTCACAGAATCTTAACAGATTACCTTGTCTATCAGCGGGCACGCAAAATTCACTTCCATTTTCTCAACCCCAACACACTGTCCTCCTCACTGAAAGTCCCACCTTTGATGGAGACTTTCTTTAACTTTGAATAAACAAAATTGCTGCACCAACCTTGATTTTATTTTTATTTTTGCCCTCGCCATGACCAATACTAACCCTCACTTTACTAAACTTAACCTCACTAACCCTTACCTCACTAACCCTCGCCTCACTAACCCTCGCCTCACTAACCCTTACCTCACTAACCCTCGCCTCACTAACCCTCGCCTCACTAACCCTTACCTCACTAACCCTTACCTCACTAACCCTTACCTCACTAACCCTTACCTCACTAACCCTTACCTCACTAACCCTTACCTCACTAACCCTTACCTCACTAACCCTTACCTCACTAACCCTTGCCTCACTAACCCTCGCCTCACTAACCCTCGCCTCACTAACCCTCGCCTCACTAACCCTTACCTCACTAACCCTTACCTCACTAACCCTTATGTCACTAACCCTTACCTCATTAACCCTTACCTCATTAACCCTTACCTCATTAACCCTTACCTCACTAACCCTCACCTCACTAACCCTTACCTCACTAACCCTTACCTCACTAACCCTTACCTCACTAACCCTTACCTCACTAACCCTTACCTCACTAACCCTTACCTCACTAACCCTTACCTCACTAACCCTTACCTCACTAACCCTTACCTCACTAACCCTCACCTCACTAACCCTTACCTCACTAACCCTTACCTCACTAACCTTTACCTCACTAACCCTCACCTCACTAACCCTCACCTCACTAACCCTCACCTCACTAACCCTCACCTCACTAACCCTCACCTCACTAACCCTCACCTCACTAACTCCTCACTTGGCTAACCCTCACCTCACTAACCCCTCACCTCACTAACCCTCACCTCACTAACCCCTCACCTCACTAACCCCTCACCTCACTAACCCTCACCTCACTAACCCTCACCTCACTAACTCCTACCTCACTAACTCCTACCTCACTAACCCTTACCTCACTAACCCTTACGTCACTAACCCTTACCTCACTAACCCCTCACCTCACTAACCCTCACCTCACTAACTCCTACCTCACTAACCCTTACCTCACTAACCCCTCACCTCACTAACCCTCACCTCACTAACTCCTACCTCACTAACCCTTACCTCACTAACCCTTACGTCACTAACCCTTACCTCACTAACCTTTACCTCACTAACCTTTACCTCACTAACCTTTACCTCACTAACCCTTACCTCACTAACCCTTACCTCACTAACCTTTACCTCACTAACCCTCACCTCACTAACCCTCACCTCACTAACCCTCACCTCACTAACTCCTCACTTGGCTAACCCTTGCCTCACTAACCCCTCACTTCACTAACCCCTCACTTCACTAACTCCTCACTTCACTAACCCCTCGCCTCACTAACCCCTCACCTCACTAACCCCTCACCTCACTAACCCTTACATCGCTAACCCTTACCTCGCTAACCCTTACCTCGCTAACCCTTACCTCACTAACCCTTACCTCACTAACCCTTACCTCACTAACCCTTACCTCACTAACCTTTACCTCACTAACCTTTACCTCACTAACCTTTACCTCACTAACCCTTACTTCACTAACCCCTCACCTCACTAACCCTCACCTCACTAACCCCTCACCTCACTAACCCCTCACCTCACTAACCCCTCACCTCACTAACCCCTCACCTCACTAACCCCTCACCTCACTAACCCCTCACCTCACTAACCCCTCACCTCACTAACCCCTCACCTCACTAACCCCTCACCTCACTAACCCCTCACCCTTGAACACTCATGAACCTCAGTCGTTCCTAACCTCCTTGAACTCATCCCTCCCTTCAGTATTGTACGACTCTTCCGGGTTTAGCATTTAATTTTATTATATTTAATTATTTGATTGAAGCAATTTGCATAATAAAACTGGCAATTTGAAATTGACAAATCTCAGAGTCACAAATTGTGTTTTAATAAAACCTCCAATCAAGCAAATTAAAATAGGCATTCTTCAGTAATTGATCTGATTTCAATGATTCCAAGTTTTTAACTATTACAATAAAATTTCAAATTTGTACCTAGTATGACTAAATTTATTGCACATATATGTTTTGGAAAATTAAGATCGTAATCAAAATTTAAAGCCGATCAGATGAGTCATTCTCCAGTTATGTCATGGATTCCAATGATTCCTTTTGTAATCTTGCCCAAATTTGCCTGCACGCAGGAGAGACTTAATGGGTACAATCCCGGCTCTAAGCTGCATCAGTCATTAAATACTGATGCCGTTCACAAGAGGTTAACTGAAAAATTATTTAACGTGATTTAATGGGAGTAAAAAATTCTGACAATATGGCACTTAAAATAGTCAAGTCTACACCTATATATCTGAATTTCATTCTCCGCGTTTTTTTTTTTTTGAAACTCCTCCGTTGAGGATTTTGCAAGTTATCTTAGAAATTCCATAATTCTAGGAATGGGTTCAGGTTTGGTTATAAGGCACATAGACATGCCAGTTCTAAAAAAAATTGTACCTCGTTATCATACACAAATTTTGAAAAGTTGAAGCCAGTCTGATGAGACGTTCTCGAGTTAACAGCAGAAAAAAATTCAGGCTACCTCTTCAAGGTAGAGGGATTGAAACGTAGTCCTGGGATTGAAAGTAGTAAAGTGTTGGACCTGTTAATCCCAGCACGACAGTTCAAATTCCTCGTCCATCTTTCTCTTTATTCGTTCATAAGCTTATTCCCCTATAATTCTTATATTCCCTATTTTCCTCCCGTATACAAAAGAACTATTGCTGTCTGCCAATCCCTAGGTACCTTCCCGCTCTTCATGCATTTATTGTACAAATGCACCAACCAATCCGAAGCTATATCTCAACCGACTTTTAATATTTATCTTGATAAGATCTATCCCAGCTGCTTTAACCATCTTTCATCAACCATCTGATATACACACATCTCCCCCACACTCACATCTGGCTCTTCCTCACTCCGAAAAAAAGCAATGATTTCATGCCCCATGTATGAAGTCATTCTCTCTCTCTCTCTCTCTCTCTCTCTCTCTCTCTCTCTCTCTTACTCTCTCTCTCTCTCTCTCTCTCTCTCTCTCTCTCTTACTCTCTCTCCAACATTTCACAGCTTCTTAAAATATTCCCTCAGTCTTACCAATATATTCATCCACCTCCCTATAAATAACTCCCTACTTTTATTTTTCACTGTCAAATCCATCTGTTCCCTGGAATATTTCGGTTTATTGAACTCAAAAACTTTTTCGTATTCTGAACAAAATTTGTTGATAAAACCTTACCCACTCTTTCATATGGTTTATTTCACTCAAATCTTTTAACCTCTGTTATACTCTCCATGTAATACCCACCGTATATCATTATACTTGGCAAAATCATCTCGTATGCTAACATTTTCTCCTTACCAACTTGTTAACCATGGCATTATAACAATAGCTTCTCTCCTTTCCCGAACCCACCCTTTTATATCGACAAACTATTTCTGTTCACTCTAACACTGCCTTCTTATAAGTATTCCATGGCTCTCTGACCTCAATACCTCTATCTATCTCTCTCTCTCTCTCACACACACACACACACACACACACACACACACACACACACACACACACACACACACACACACACACACACACACACACACACACACAGGTAATAAAGGGATGGTTGACACGCGGGCATGAAGTGGCCAGAAGGGCTCCTGCGAGTAGAGCAAAGTTGCTGATTATGGGTGACCTCAATCACAAAGAAATCCAATGGGAGAACCTGGAGCCACATGGAGGCCCAGAAACGTTGAGGGCTAAAATGATGGAGGTGGTACTGGGAAACCTCATGTACCAACACGTAAAGGACACTACCAGAGAGAGAGGAGAGGATGAACCAGCAAGACTGGATCTAGTATTCACCTTGAGTAGTGCATATATTGAGGACATCACATATGATAGACTCCTCGGGGCCAGTGATCATATAGTTCTGAGCTTCGAATACTTAGAGTTACAAGTGGAGAGGGAAGCAGGAAGGGCAGAACGAATGAAGCCAGACTACAAGAGAGAACTACACAGACATGAATAATTTCCTGCACGGAGTTCAGTGGGAGAGAGAAATGGCAAGGAAGTCAGTAAACGAGATGATGGAATATGTCACAACAATATGCAAGGAAGCTGAGAGGTTTGTATCCAAGGGTAGCAGAAATAACGAGGAATAAAGAATGAGCTCTTGGTTCACCCTGAGGTGTTGAGAGGCCAAAACTAAGTTAGCTAGAGAATGGAAGAAGTATAGAAGGCAAAGGACTCGGGAGAATAAGGAGAGGTTTGATAGAGCCAGAAATGAATATGCACAGGTAAGAAGGGAGGCCCAACGACAATACGAAAATGACATAGCAACGAAAGCGAAATCTGACCTGAAGCTGTTCTGTAGCCACATCAGGAGGAAAACAAGAGTCATGGGCCAGGTAATCAGGCTGAGGAACGAAGGAGGGGAGATCACAAGAAACGACCGTGAAGTATGTGAGGAGCTCAAATGAACACAATACATATAACCGAGGAACTGAAGAGGCTGCTAAGTGAGTAGATACCTCAAAGGAGATGAGGCCGGATAACATCTCTCCATGGGTACTGAGAGAAGGAGCAGAGGTGCTGTGTGTACCACTAATAACAATCTTCAACACGTCTATCGAAACAGGGCGACTATGTGAAGTATGGAGGACAGCAAATATAGTCCAGTTTAAAAATAAAGACAGACACGAAGCATTAAACTACAGAGCAGTGTCACTAACATGTATAATACGCAAAGTCATGGGGAAGATTATCAGAAGAGTGTAGGAGCACCTAGAAAGGAATGAGCTTATCAACGACAGCCAGGACGGTTTCAGGGACGGGAAATCCTGTGTCACAAACCTACTGAAGTTTCATCACAGGTAACAGCAGTAAGACAAAAGAGAGAGAAGGGTGGATAGATTGCGTTTTCTTGGACTGTAAGAAGGCGTTTGTCACAGTACCACACAAGAGATTAGTGCAAAAGCTGGAGGACCAGGCAGGGATAACAAGGAAGGCACTGCAATAGATTAGGGAATACCTGTCAGGAAGACAACAGCGGGTCATGGTACGTGGTGAGGTGTCAGAGTGGGCGCCTGTGACGAGCGGGGCTCCACAGGGGTCAGTCCTGGAATTGGTGCTATTCTGGTGCTTGTGAACGACTTGACAGAAGGAATAGACTCAGAAGTGTCCCAGTTTGCAGATTATGTGAGGTTGATGAGAAGAATTCAATCGGACGAGGACCAGACATAACTACATAGGGATCTTGACAGGCCGTACCTGGTTCAGCAACTGGCTCCTGGGGTTCAACCCCACCAAGTGCAAAGTCATGAAGATTGGGGAAGGACAAAGAAGACCGCAGATGGAGTACAGTCTAGGGGGCCAGAGACTACAAACCTCGGTCAAAGAAAAGGATCTTGGGGTGAGTATTGCACCGGGCACATCTCCTGAGGCACACATCAACCAAAAGTACTGCTGCAGCATACGGGCACCTAGCAATCCAAAGAACAGCATTCCGACATTTCAATAAGGAATCGTTCAGGACCCTGTACACCGCGTATGTAGCACCAATTTGGAACCCACACCTATCCAAAGCACGTAAGGAGAACTAGAGAAAGTGCAAAGGTTTGCAGCAAGACTAGTAGATAAGGGGCATGTCCTACGAGGAAAGGAAATCGACCTGACGACACTGGAGGACAAGAGAGAGAGGGGGAATATGATAACGACATATAAAATACTGAGAAGAATTGACAAGGTGAAAAGAAACAGGATGTTCCAGAGATGGGACACAGCAACAAGGGGTCACATTTGGAAGTTGAAGACTCGGATGAATCACAGGGATGTTAGGAAGCATTTCTTCAGTCACAGAGTTGTCAGGAAGTGGAATAGTCAGGAAGGTGATGTAGTGGAGAAAATATCCATACATAGCTTTAAGAACAAGTATGATTAAGCTCAATGAGCAAGGGGAGAGCGAACCTAGTAGTGATCAGTGAAGAGACGGGGAAAGAAGCCAAGTCTCCACCCCTGCAACCAAAAATAGGCGAGTACACACACACACACACACACACACACACACACACACACACACACACACACACACACACACACACACACACACACACACACACACACACACACACACACACACACACACACTCACACTTTCTCACCTGACACCACGTTCACACTCTCTCTCTCTCTCTCTCTCTCTCTCTCTCTCTCTCTCTCTATATATATATATATATATATATATATATATATATATATATATATCTCTCTCTGTATATATATATATATATATATATATATATATATATATATATATATACATACATACATATACATATACATAATGGTTTTAAAATATGCAAAACAACCACTGTGAAATAGTAGTGAAATTCCAAGCGCTTTCGTGACTACTCACATTATCAAGGAAACTATGAAAGTAATGCATCATGCGTATTTGTAGTCCAGAGTTCATAGATGAAGAAATATCCAAAATTTATGAAACAGCTAATGATCTGAAATACCCAAGAAATGTAATTGACAAATCATTTAAAATTGCTAAAAATACTTTTTACAACCCAAAAAGGGACAACCAACCTTATTCAACTAAAAATATGTTAAGTAAAAGGACACAAGTGCAACTAATGTGACATTTTATTGTGGAAACGTTTCGCTCTCCAGGAGTTTTGTCAAGCCGTTACAAACAGTACATGGACACAGAGGGTATATATAGGCTCAGAGTGAGGTGCGATACTAGTGGTAGTAGTAGTAGTAGTAGTGACATAAGTTGTAGTAGTGATGTAAGTTGAGGTAGTAATAGTAATACAATATGGTAGAAAAACTCGCACATGAGTAAAAGGATATATAACCTCATGTACTAGTTAATTGTTCTACCATATTGTATTACTACTAATACTTTAACTAATATCACTACTACTACTACTACCACTAGTATTGCACCTCACTCTGAGCCTATATATACCCTCTGTGTCCATGTACTGTTTGTAACGGCTTGATAAAGCTCCTGGAGAGCGAAACGTTGCCACAATAAAATGTCACATTAGTTGCACTTGTGTCCTTTTACTTTACATATTGTCGGTAATTCTACTAACATTAAAAATATGTTGGTTCTCCCTTACCATGAAAACTTGGTTGATATGCCTTCTCTTCTTAAGACTTTTAATATTAAAGTTGTATTTAAAAATCTTGATAAAGTAAAAAAAAACTTTTGAAGAGTTCCCCCCAAAATACTGACGGATGTCTGTAAGACTCCTTGTAAAATTTGCGATAAAGCTTATTGCGGTCAAACTGGTAAGTCTCGAACTAAGATTAAAACAACTGGACAAGATTCCAATGCTCTATTTATTCATGTGAGAGATTTTAACCATCCAATAGATTTTCAAAAAGTTGAGAAAGTTGTATCAAACAAGTCCATGGTTGACAGAAATATAATTGAATCTTGTATCATAAAAAGCAGTTTTGAAAATATGAATATTTCCTTTGGTTTATATAAATTACATTCATTTATAATTAACAAAATTTGTGAAGAATTTAATAATACATTGGACAAATAATAAACCTTATTTCTTGGGTAGAATGATTTGTTATTGGGTTGTCGTGAGGACCTGTCTAGTTGGACCAGCGGACCTACTGCAGTGTTCCTCTTTTCTTATGAGTCCGGTATTGTCGCGCGTCAGGTGTTTCTTTGTTGTGGGAGTTGACTGTGAGGTGTGGTCTAAACCCTTTAATTGTCTTCCTTTGATGTATTACTTTCATAGTTCCTTGGAATTTCACTACTCTTTCACAGTGGTTGTTTTGCATATATATAATATATATATATGTCGTGCCGAATATGTAAAACTGGTCAATTAGCAAGAACTCATTTAAAATTAAGTCCTTTCTGAAATATTCACTTGTACGTTTAAAGATATATTTTTAAATTAATGTTAATGTAAATTTTTTTAATTTTGCACCAAAAGAATCTTAGAAAACTTGTCTAACCTTATTATAACAAGCGTAATTTATTTTAGCCTAACCCAACTAAATATGTTTTAAATACGTTTACAATAATTTAGTACTAAACAAACACAATCAAACATTTTTTTCGTTAGGTTCAGAATGATTTTGGCCAAATTATTGCATACACAAATTTTCACTTGTCCTATATGGCAAGATGAGCGTTGCTATTTAAGCCAAGATCGCAAGTTCTGCCTATTCGGCACGACATATATATATATATATATATATATATATATATATATATATATATATATATATGTGTGTGTATATCTTTCGCATTGTCTTGCAATAAAAAGAGGTTTCTTTATGTGCTTATTTGTGTGCTTGCCTGTGCTGTTTAAATAGAATCAGCCATCTCGTCACTGTTTTAATAAACACTGGTAATGTTTACCTGGCAGGTTCTATAGTTAGTTAAGTGAACGATAGCCGTTTTTTCCTCACTTTGTTCTGGGGTCAGTGGTTCATTTGGTAATCTCTATATGGCTTCAGGGTATGTACTCGCCTAGTTGTGGTTGTAGGGCGTCGATTCACAGCTTCTGGCCCCGCCTCTTCACTGATCCCCATTAGTTCCTCTTTCTCCCTGCTTTATCATACCTCGTCTTAAAACTGTGTGTGGTTCCTGCCTCCACTACGTCACTTGACAAACTATTCCACTTCCTGACAACTCTGACTAAAGAAATACTTCCTAACATCTCTTTGACTTCTCTGAATCTTCAACTTATAATTGTGACCCTTTGTTTCTGTGTCCCATCTCTGGAGCATCCTGTCTGTCCACCTTGTCAATTCCTCGCAGTATTTTGCATGTCATTATCATGTCTCCCCAATCCTCCTGTCCTTCAGTGTCGTCAGGCCGATTTCCCTTAACCTTTCTTCGTAGGACATTCCCCTTAGCTCTGGAACTAGTCTCGCACTTTCCCTAATTTCTTGACGTGCTTGACAAAGTGTAGGTTCCAAAATGGTACTTCATACTCCAGTATGGGCCTAACGTACAAGGTATACAGAGTCTTGAACGATTCCTTACTGAGGTATCGGAACGCTATTCTCAGGTTTGCAGTCTTTTGCCACCTAGCCTATACTCTGCGGTTTTCTTTGCCCTTCCCCGATCTTCATGACTTTGCACTTGGGGGGAGGGGGTGTTAAATTCGAGAAGCCAGTTGCTGGACCAAGCTTCCCGCCTGTCCAGGTCACCTTGTAGTCCTGCCTGATCCTCACCTGACTGAATTCTCCTCATTATCTTCACATCATCTGCGAACAGGGACACTTATAAGCTCTCCCTTCCGTCATGTCATTCACATATAGCAAAAATAGCACTGGTCCTAGGACCGACCCCTGTGGAACCCCGCTCATCCAAGGCGCCCATTCTGATACCTCGTCACGTACCATGTCTCGTTATCTCCCTCTCTGGTATTCTCTTATCCATTGCAGTGCTCTTTGTTATGCGTGCCTAAGCCTCTAGCTTTTGTACTAATCTCTTGTGAGGAACTGTCGAAGGCCTTCTTGAAGTCCAAGAAAATGCAATCTACTCACTTCTCTCTCTCTCGTGTCTTCCGTTACCTTGTCATAAAACTCCAGTAGGTTTTTGACACAGGATTTGCCTTCCATGGATCCGTCCTGGTTGTATATGTTCATCCATCATTAAAATGGGTACCTGGGTGTCAGTCGACTGGTGTGGGTGGCATCCTGGGACAAAACTGACCTAATTTGCTGGAAATGCTCTGCATAACGAGGGGCTTTCTATATAGTAGTATGTCACTGATGTCAGCTAGGACTGTATACCTTGTACATGTACTTGTAGTAATACATATTTATTATTATTATTATTATTATTAAAAAGCAGTATTTATTTAATTATAATCATGGGGAGCGCTAAACCCGTCGGATTATACAGCGCCTGTTGAGGTGGGGGTGGGGGCGGATGAAAGGTATTCGGGCTTAAATCAGGGAACTGGAGCACAGATCCAATTCCCTAGATCAAGAGCCCTCACCAGCGTCAAGGAACATCCCTTGAGGGGTGAACAGGATCAACTGGTGTAAGGAAACTTGTTCATACGTCTCTGTCCGATAATCTAACCCGGATATTTTCGTTTGTAAGCTGAGTACCATTGAGCTGTTGTGCTAAAACTCGCCCTCGCTAAGTTTTCTTACGAATTTCTCGCATTTGGTATGCAGTAAGTACCCAATTCATTAATTACGTTTGGTTAGATTAGTTTTACCTATCTTAGATTGTCGTTTGTCAATAAAAACTAATTAATATCACATCGCAACTCCGGAAAATAAAACACTGTTAACAGCGTTTTTAACAATCTCCCATTTGACTGAATTAGTAAGAGTGAAATACTGTTATCAAGAGAATAATCAACGTATCTATGTCGTACCTATATTTCTTACCTTTGGCCACTCTTCCCTCGGGCAGTGTGCCGCCACATCCACGGCTTCGTTAACAAGATGACGTCGACTTTACAAGAGTATAAAGGAAGGGGACGGTGCACTTACAACTCTTTACAATGTTAGTGAGGCGGGTGTACGCTGTCGAGCCAGCACAGTGTGTGTCCAGCTAGTGAGTCAGCACAGTGTGTGTCCAGCTAGTGA
Organism: Cherax quadricarinatus; assembly: GCF_038502225.1. Classification (NCBI taxonomy): domain Eukaryota; kingdom Metazoa; phylum Arthropoda; class Malacostraca; order Decapoda; family Parastacidae; genus Cherax; species Cherax quadricarinatus. Next base: position 15,498,581 of record NC_091367.1, read on the forward strand.
GTCAGCACAGTGTGTGTCCAGCTAGTGAGTCAGCACAGTGTGTGTCCAGCTAGTGAGTCAGCACAGTGTGTGTCCAGCTAGTGAGTCAGCACAGTGTGTGTCCCTCTAGCGAGCCAGCACAGTGTGTGTCCCTCTAGTGAGCCAGCACAGTGTGTGTCCCTCTAGTGAGCCAGCACAGTGTGTGTCCCTCTAGCGAGCCAGCACAGTGTGTGTCCCTCTAGCGAGCCAGCACAGTGTGTGTCCCTCTAGCGAGCCAGCAGTGTGTGTGTGTGTGTGTCCCTCTAGCGAGCCAGCAGTGTGTGTGTGTGTCCCTCTAGCGAGCCAGCAGTGTGTGTGTGTGTGTCCCTCTAGCGAGCCAGCAGTGTGTGTGTGTGTGTGTGTGTGTGTCCCTCTAGCGAGCCAGCAGTGTGTGTGTGTGTGTCCCTCTAGCGAGCCAGCAGAGTGTGTGTGTGTGTCCCTCTAGCGAGCCAGCAGTGTGTGTGTGTGTGTGTGTGTCCCTCTAGCGAGCCAGCAGTGTGTGTGTGTGTGTCCCTCTAGCGAGCCAGCAGAGTGTGTGTGTGTGTCCCTCTAGCGAGCCAGCAGTGTGTGTGTGTGTGTCCCTCTAGCGAGCCAGCAGAGTGTGTGTGTGTGTCCCTCTAGCGAGCCAGCAGAGTGTGTGTGTGTGTGTCTCTCTAGCGAGCCAGCAGAGTGTGTGTGTGTGTGTCCCTCTAGCGAGCCAGCACAGTGTGTGTGTGTGTGTCCCTCTAGCGAGCCAGCACAGTGTGTGTGTGTGTGTGTGTGTCCCTCTAGCGAGCCAGCACAGTGTGCGTGTCCCTCTAGTGAGCCAGCACAGTGTGCGTGTCCCTCTAGCGAGCCAGCACAGTGTGCGTGTCCCTCTAGCGAGCCAGCACAGTGTGCGTGTCCCTCTAGCGAGCCAGCACAGTGTGCGTGTCCCTCTAGCGAGCCAGCACAGTGTGCGTGCCCAGCTAGCGAGCCAGCGCAGAAAGTGTCCAGCTAGCGAGCCAGCGCAGAAAGTGTCCAGCTAGCGAGCCAGCGCAGAAAGTGTCCAGCAATCGAGCCAGCGCAGAAAGTGTCCAGCAATCGAGCCAGCGCAGAAAGTGTCCAGCAATCGAGCCAGCGCAGAAAGTGTCCAGCAATCGAGCCAGCGCAGAAAGTGTCCAGCAATCGAGCCAGAGCAGAAAGTGTCCAGCTATCGAGCCAGCGCAGAAAGTGTCCAGCTATCGAGCCAGCGCAGAAAGTGTCCAGCTATCGAGCCAGCGCAGAAAGTGTCCAGCAATCGAGCCAGCGCAGAAAGTGTCCAGCAATCGAGCCAGCGCAGAAAGTGTCCAGCAATCGAGCCAGCGCAGAAAGTGTCCAGCAATCGAGCCAGCGCAGAAAGTGTCCAGCAATCGAGCCAGTGCAGAAAGTGTCCAGCTATCGAGCCAGCGCAGAAAGTGTCCAGCTATCGAGCCAGCGCAGAAAGTGTCCAGCTATCGAGCCAGCGCAGAAAGTGTCCAGCTATCGAGCCAGCGCAGAAAGTGTCCAGCTATCGAGCCAGCGCAGAAAGTGTCCAGCTATCGAGCCAGCGCAGAAAGTGTCCAGGTGGCGGGCCAGCGCAGAAAGTGTCCAGGTGGCGGGCCAGCGCAGTGTGTGTCCAGGTGGCGGGCCAGCACAGTGTGTGTCCAGGTGGCGAGCCAGCGCAGTGTGTCCAGGTGGCGGGCCAGCACAGTGTGTGTCCAGCTAGCGAGCCAGCTAGTGAGCCAGCAGGACCACGCCGCACGTAGCCGCCGACATGACGGATGGAGCGAAAGTTTTCAAGAAATCCTCTCCCAATGGTAAGTTGTGAAGTTTGAAATTTGTTTTTGCTTTTTGTGTACTAAAGCGATGCGCTGAGCCTCTCCAGTCATTGAAATCATGAATAATAAAAACTCGAACCTCAGTCTGCTAATCAGGATACTCAGTACACACCTGAGGCAGGAACCAACATGGAGGTACAAACAGGAAAGCAGAAGTTGATTATATTTCTATCTCAAACTGAGGTGATAAATTACACACTTGTGCAACACTTGGGTATCGTCATTATGGAAAGGTTCGCCACACAGTGGCTTCATCAGTTCAATACAAAGAAGAATGGTTGAAGATCAGAAGGAGTTTGAGGTAATCAGTCCCTCAACCTGGAGCCAATGTAATCAATCCTTCAGTGTTGATAACATAGAATGCGCGCGAAGAGGCTTGCATAATGCAGACAGGCGAGGTGAAGTGCTCGTATGCGGCGTCACTTTGGACAGATCCACAGGTAGAAGTAGGCTTCTTTCTTGAGGGGCCTATAGGTTAGGCTCCTCCCTTGAGGGGCCTATAGGTTAGGCTCCTCCCTTGAGGGGCCTATAGGTTAGGCTCCTCCCTTGAGGGGCCTATAGGTTAGGCTCCTCCCTTGAGGGGCCTATAGGTTAGGCTCCTCCCTTGAGGGGCCTATAGGTTAGGCTCCTCCCTTGAGGGGCCTATAGGTTAGGCTCCTCCCTTGAGGGGCCTATATGTTAGGTTCCTCCCTTGAGGGGCCTATAGGTTAGGCTCCTCCCTTGAGGGGCCTATAGGTTAGGCTCCTCCCTTGAGGGGCCTATAGGTTAGGCTCCTCCCTTGAGGGGCCTATAGGTTAGGCTCCTCCCATGAGGGGCCTATACGTTAGGCTCCTCCCTTGAGGGGCCTATAGGTTAGGCTCCTCCCTTGAGGGGCCTATAGGTTAGGCTCCTCCCTTGAGGGGCCTATAGGTTAGGCTCCTCCCTTGAGGGGCCTATAGGTTAGGCTCCTCCCTTGAGGGGCCTATAGGTTAGGCTCCTCCCTTGAGGGGCCTATAGGTTAGGCTCCTCCCTTGAGGGGCCTATAGGTTAGGCTCCTCCCTTGAGGGGCCTATAGGTTAGGCTCCTCCCTTGAGGGGCCTATAGGTTAGGCTCCTCCCTTGAGGGGCCTATAGGTTAGGCTCCTCCCTTGAGGGGCCTATAGGTTAGGCTCCTCCCTTGAGGGGCCTATAGGTTAGGCTCCTCCCTTGAGGGGCCTATAGGTTAGGCTCCTCCATTGAGGGGCCTATAGGTTAGGCTCCTCCCTTGAGGGGCCTATAGGTTAGGCTCCTCCCTTGAGGGGCCTATAGGTTAGGCTCTTCCCTTGAGGGGCCTATAGGTTAGGCTCCTCCCTTGAGGGGCCTATAGGTTAGGCTCCTCCCTTGAGGGGCCTATAGGTTAGGCTCTTCCCTTGAGGGGCCTATAGGTTAGGCTCCTCCCTTGAGGGGCCTATAGGTTAGGCTCCTCCCTTGAGGGGCCTATAGGTTAGGCTCCTCCCTTGAGGGGCCTATAGGTTAGGCTCCTCCCTTGAGGGGCCTATAGGTTAGGCTCCTCCCTTGAGGGGCCTATAGGTTAGGCTCCTCCCTTGAGGGGCCTATAGGTTAGGCTCCTCCCTTGAGGGGCCTATAGGTTAGGCTCCTCCCTTGAGGGGCCTATAGGTTAGGCTCCTCCCTTGAGGGGCCTATAGGTTAGGCTCCTCCCTTGAGGGGCCTATAGGTTAGGCTCCTCCCTTGAGGGGCCTATAGGTTAGGCTCCTCCCTTGAGGGGCCTATAGGTTAGGCTCCTCCCTTGAGGGACCTATAGGTTAGGCTCCTCCCTTGAGGGGCCTATAGGTTAGGCTCTTCCCTTGAGGGGCCTATAGGTTAGGCTCCTCCCTTGAGGGGGCCTATAGGTTAGGCTCCTCCCTTGAGGGGCCTAAAGGTTAGGCTCCTCCCTTGAGGGGCCTATAGGTTAGGCTCCTCCCTTGAGGGGCCTATAGGTTAGGCTCCTCCCTTGAGGGGCCTATAGGTTAGGCTCCTCCCTTGAGGGGCCTATAGGTTAGGCTCCTCCCTTGAGGGGCCTATAGGTTAGGCTCCTCCCTTGAGGGGCCTATAGGTTAGGCTCCTCCCTTGAGGGGCCTATAGGTTAGGCTCCTCCCTTGAGGGGCCTATAGGTTAGGCTCCTCCCTTGAGGGGCCTATAGGTTAGGCTCCTCCCTTGAGGGGCCTATAGGTTAGGCTCCTCCCTTGAGGGGCCTATAGGTTAGGCTCCTCCCTTGAGGGGCCTATAGGTTAGGCTCCTCCCTTGAGGGGCCTATAGGTTAGGCTCCTCCCTTGAGGGGCCTATAGGTTAGGCTCCTCCCTTGAGGGGCCTATAGGTTAGGCTCCTCCCTTGAGGGGGCCTATAGGTTAGGCTCCTCCCTTGAGGGGCCTATAGGTTAGGCTCCTCCCTTGAGGGGCCTATAGGTTAGGCTCTTCCCTTGAGGGGCCTATAGGTTAGGCTCCTCCCTTGAGGGGCCTATAGGTTAGGCTCTTCCCTTGAGGGGCCTATAGGTTAGGCTCCTCCCTTGAGGGGCCTATAGGTTAGGCTCCTCCCTTGAGGGGCCTATAGGTTAGGCTCCTCCCTTGAGGGGCCTATAGGTTAGGCTCCTCCCTTGAGGGGCCTATAGGTTAGGCTCCTCCCTTGAGGGGCCTATAGGTTAGGCTCCTCCCTTGAGGGGCCTATAGGTTAGGCTCCTCCCTTGAGGGGCCTATAGGTTAGGCTCCTCCCTTGAGGGGCCTATAGGTTAGGCTCCTCCCTTGAGGGGCCTATAGGTTAGGCTCCTCCCTTGAGGGGCCTATAGGTTAGGCTCCTCCCTTGAGGGGCCTATAGGTTAGGCTCCTCCCTTGAGGGGCCTATAGGTTAGGCTCCTCCCTTGAGGGGCCTATAGGTTAGGCTCCTCCCTTGAGGGGCCTATAGGTTAGGCTCCTCCCTTGAGGGGCCTATAGGTTAGGCTCCTCCCTTGACCTATAGGTTAGGCTCCTCCCTTGAGGGGCCTATAGGTTAGGCTCCTCCCTTGAGGGGCCTATAGGTTAGGCTCCTCCCTTGAGGGGCCTATAGGTTAGGCTCCTCCCTTGAGGGGCCTATAGGTTAGGCTCCTCCCTTGAGGGGCCTATAGGTTAGGCTCCTCCCTTGAGGGGCCTATAGGTTAGGCTCCTCCCTTGAGGGGCCTATAGGTTAGGCTCCTCCCTTGAGGGGCCTATAGGTTAGGCTTCTCCCTTGAGGGGCCTATAGGTTAGGCCCCTCCCTTGAGGGGCCTATAGGTTAGGCTTGAGGGGCCTATAGGTTAGGCTCCTCATAGGAGGTTCCTTGATGCAGCTGAGGGGGCTCTTGATCTAGGGAATTAGATATGTGCTCTAGTTCCCTGAATTGAGCCTGAATACCTTCCATCCCTTCCCCCACAGGTGCTGTATAACCCCTACGGGGTTTATTAAGCTATATTAAGATCCCAAGATATCCAAAGTAACAAAAAAAAAAGCACAATACCGTGACTGGAACGATACACAAATAACCCGCACGTAGAAAAGAGGAGCTTACGACACCGTTTCGGTCCGACTTTGTAAATGGTCCAAGTCGGACTGAAACGTCGTCGTAAGCTCCTCTCTTCTATGTGCGGGTTATTTGTGTATATCCAAAATGCTTCACGTATGTCAAATTTATGAACTTCTCGGTAAGCCAGTGGAAGGCCTCGGTCAGATGACCAAAAGCTTCATTGGCTGGTCGTCATACGTCTAAGACCCGCGTCAGGGAACACCTGTCCTGTTGATAAATTAGACACATGTGCAACTCTTGGGTATCTTTATTGAGGAAACGTATCGCCACACAGTGGCTTCATCAGTCCATACATAGGAGAATAAAGATACCAATAAAGATACCCAAGAGTTGCACATGTGTCTAATTTATCAACTTCTCCTATGTATGGACTGATGAAGCTGTGTGGCGAAACGTTTCTAATAAAGATACCTACATGTGTCTAATTTATCAACATGTCGGTTCTCTGAACCATTCATCTACAAACACCTGTCCTGTTTCCTGACGAATCTCACCTAACCTAACTTGTAGGTTCTCTGAACTATATCTACACTCAAACTGAAGCCTTAATCAGGGGTACAGTGAAGGAAGTTAATTAGGTTCCTGAAGACTCAGGTGAGCTTCAGGTCACCAGCACATTAGGTTCGGCTGTCCATGTTCACCTATTTCCCGTCTAGTTTGGATTTTTTTTTCGTTGATAACCTCGTTAGTGCCTAAATAAGGAAGAAATTTCATTTTAACTCTATTTTTATTTCTGGAATTCCAGATATTCCATTGGTCGTTCATGAGGCAGGTGTAAAAATTTGATATTTTTTTCCCCTCTCTGTTCTGTTTTATTGACTTTCTTAGTAAGAAATTTATTTTTACTGCAGACCTTCTGCTCATCTTTATTAGTTTGTTTTTACGTAGCTACCAGTCTGTTACTACTTGTTATTTTATTATGCAACTAGTTGAATCTCTCTCTCTCTCTCCCCCCCTCTCTCTCTCTCCCCCCTCTCTCTCTCCCCCCCCCCCTCTCTCTCTCCCCCCCCCCTCTCTCTCCCCCCTCTCTCTCCCCTCTCTCTCCCCCCTCTCTCTCTCCCCCCTTTCCCCCCCTCTCTCCCCCTCTCCCCCCCTCTCTCTCCCCCTTTCTCCCCCCCTCCCTCTCTGAGAGGAATCGGCAGGGTGGACAGACAGGATGTTCCAGAGATGGGACACAGCAACAAGGGGTCACAATTGGAAGTCAATGAGTTACGGGTATTAGGAAATATTTATTCAATAATGGAGTCGTCAGGAAATGGAATAGTCTAGAAAGTGAGGTAGTGGAGGCAGGTACCATACACAGCTTTAAGAAGAGGTATGATAAAGATCATGGAGGAGAGAGAGTGGACCTAGTGGCGACCATTGAAGAGGCGGGGCCATTAGCTATGACTCGACTCCTGCAACCACAATTAGGTGAGGATACACACACGCATGTAGTGTGTGTAGAGGTATGATAAAGCTAATTGAGCATGGGGAGTGACCTAGTAGCGACCAGTAAACAGGCGGGGCCAGGAGCTGTGAATCGACCCTTGCAACCAAAACTAGGCGAGTACACATTACCTAGTTTGTATTCCGAGGGGGTCAACGCCCCCGCGGCCTGGTCCATGACCAGACCTCGGGTCATTCTGAAGACTGGCGTCCTCGCTATAATAATCTTTTACGCGAGCTACGACATTCCAGTGTTTATAGAGGCAGTAACTTGGTAACACGATGCAGTTCCACTGTCCTTAGTCTGAGTCGTAACTCAACAATTGAAACTTAACGCAAGCCAGGAAGTTATATTTTTTTTCCATTAAATACGTTACAATCAGTCAAAATACAATCAGTTAATACAATCAGTCAAAAATTACACGTTCATACACAAGCATTAAAAAAATCTCACCGTTGTATTCTGAGGTAAAATGATTTATGTGGTACTGTATGATAAATTTAGAATATTATTATTTCTACAAGTGCATGTACAAGGTATACAATCTTAGCTGACATCAATGATATACTACTGTATAGAAAGTCCCTTGTTATGCAGAGCATTTCGGGCAAATTAGGTCAGTTTTGTCTCGGGATGCGACCCATGTCAGTCAACTAACTCCCAGGTACCCATTGTTACTGATGGGTGAACATAGACAACCGGTGTAAGGAAACACGCCCAATGTTTCTACCCTCCCGGGAATCGAACCTGGAGTCTCGCTGTGTGAAGCGAGAGCTGTCGCCACCAGACCACGGGCCACCGAGGAAGATAAGTAAAACGCATGTACGGTAGTTTGACATGTTGACTTACAAGTTGTTTCCCCTCCATAGCAAGTTTCTTCAGTCAAAACACAGAGGAGACGGAAGTAGTGGTGGAAATGTAGACACAAGGTGATCAATCCCTCAGCCTTGGTGTATGTTCAGCTCCACAGCCTCGATGAATGTGAAACAAATTCATAAAAAGGCAGCTTTTTATACTACCAGAAATAAGGTGTGGAAGTGTGGGTGGCGTCACAGAGGGCAGAACCACTAGTGGAATAGTATGGAATTAAGGGAAACTGCAACTCTCCTACTGGTTTATGCGACACAGGCCTCCAAAACCCAGTTGTCTCACTCATAACCAGCAGATGAGCAACGAAATTGTAGGTGACCTCAATGTAAATATGAGTGAAACACGTGCAACAGTGCGGTAACCTTATTCACTTGTTAACTGTTTGTGAAGTGGACGTTGTTATATGGCCTGTCGAGTTTTATATATCTCGTTAGGCAAGTGCTGCCATCTTGCAGACTAGGCCTACTAGATTTCTGTCTGTGAGACACTAAGCTACTCATCACTCACCTAATACAGCCTATAAGCAAGATGTCCCTCCCATTCTCCTACCAGGCAGGGGTCTGGTAGCGCCGCCTAGAACACACTGCCTGTACGGAACCCAAATAAAGCTAAGCCTCGCCTACGGGACGGTGAAGCAAAGTAGTCGTCGCGGGGTAGTCACTGCAGGGTTCTCTCAACCTGGTTTACATTTTATGGTATAACTGAAAGAGAGGAAGACATCAACAGCAGATTCTGCATAGCAGAGGCTTCGTGCTTAACTGCGGCAAGTAACACCTGGAAATGCTCCTCGACCGTGAGCTGTACTTATAAGCGGCTCCCTGAAGCCTTATGTCAATAATTTCTCAAAGAACATGGTGTTTGTGTTTTGTATAGGTAGGGAGCTACTGTACTGCTTGTGATACTGAGAGACACATTTTTACGAATCCCTAAACCAGTGTGGGAACATCCAGCATGAGGAGTGGAGAACGTTCGATTTTCCATCAGTTAATCGCAATCTGAACTCTGACCAGTTAGGCTAAATACGGCACCTGAGAGACTGACGTTATTAATATAGATCTGTTTCTCTAATTCCTGGGTCTTAGTTTTCCATTCATTATACTGAGCTTGCTCTTATAATCCAATGGCTAACTGGGTATTTTTATTCCAAATTAATGATAAGCACATTTTCTTCCATAAACTTAGTTTATTCTATTTCAGGAAATGACTATCTTCCATTATAAGGGATATGTGGCAACTTACATCTTAGGTAACGAGAAGTTTCTTCTGTTTCAGGAAATAGTAAATTCTTCTGTTCCAGGTATTGACGAAAATTTTCCGTTTCAGGGAATGGCCAATTTCCATTCCAGCGAATCCTCAGATTTTTCTATTCCAAAGAACTGCGAGCTTCTTTTCAGGTTGAAGCCAGTTTTTTCCAATTCCAGGAAAGATCACGGCATATCTCACCCGACGGGACTTCGTAGACGACCTCACTCGCACTTGGCCCGTGGAGGGCGTGGTAGTGGTGGACCATGAGTACCTCCGAGGAAGGAAAGTCTTCGTCAGAGTCTCCATCTCTTACCGTTATGGCCGCGAAGAGGATGAAGTCATGGGTCTCAACTTCAGCAAGGAGTTTGTGTTGACCAAGTGCGAGGTGATGCTGAAGAGGGTAGAGGAGAGGAAGGCAGGGGGTACTGTAGCTCGGCTTCTGGAAAAGTTGGGGGCGGAGGCGTGTCCTTTTGCCATCCTGCTTCCTGAAAATGCGCCACCATCGGTTACCTTAGAACCAGGAGCTGAGGGCACGGTAAGACAAACTAATTTTTCACCTCAAAGCCCTTTAGTAGGCAATTAATGAAGGAAGAACTGATTTATGAAATCCAAACAGCATAGAGAAACAGGTGGTAAAATTCCGAAAAATAGGCAGATACTGAAACTTATGCCTATTACTTAGAAAGTCAACCCTAATGTTCTCGAATTAACAAATTTTATATTTCTCATATTGCCTGTTAAGGCAGAAGGAGAGGAGGACAGTGTCAGGAAGGCAAGAGGGAGGAGATAAGGAGAGAAAGAAGGGAAGAGAAGAGGACGGAGTTGGAAAGAAGTTTTAGAAGATTTAAAAATATTACCTCTGATATTTATATAAATGATAAACAAATGGAAGGAGGAGGTAGGTGTCGTGTAGTGTCTAGTGTCTTGTGCTGTTAAGACCTAAAGTATACGTCTTACCAACTCATACACGGAACAGTTTATTGACAAAACTAACTTTATTTCTAAAAAAAAAAAGTATATTGCAGTAACAAATGATATAGGATTAATTGACATACGTCTGCTACTTTATAGACAACCTCTTGTTAGGCAGAGCATTCTAGGCAAACTTAAAACTAACTTATAACTGCTGAACAGTTATGCAATTAGGATAATTTACTAGAATATAACGGTTTGCAATATCTGACGTCTTATATACTACATTAATTTGGTTTAAGATTTAACATTCTAGTGTAACAGTTTGGAATAACATTTGCAGTGGTGAATACTAAGGTAAAAAGTATTTTTGGTTAATACATATGTTGAAACACTGGTAATAGCTAGAACATCAGTATGAGGGTTAATATTATTGGAATCATACTGACAGATCAGGCTTTAAGATCATTTAGCTCGGCAAGGAGTAAGTAAAATTAAGGAGGTTTTTTTTTCCTTTTTTCAAAATTTTTTTTAAGCAGGTGGCAGAAGGGAAAGTTTTTAGCATGTTTTGGAAAGGTGCTGAAAATTTTAAGGCCCATTATTTACATGGAGTTCTTATTTAGGTTAAATCATAAACATGGTGTATTAAAGTGATATTTAATTTTTTTAATGTGACTGCTCTGTTGACGCTCTCCGGGAAGAGTATGAGCGCTGGTTTAAAGCTCGTTATATTATAATATAGGGAGGTACCACCTCTAGAACTTCACTGAGGACCCTCATCCTCAGAGAAGAGAATAAACGTACACGGTGACCCAAACAGAAAAACGAAAGTATTTCTCTTTTAATTTAGTAATATATAAAGGAGAAGTGGTTACTAGCTCCTTGTTCCATTAAAAAAATATTATTATTATTATATATATTATATATATATATATATATATATATATATATATATATATATATATATATATAATATAAACAGCAGTAAGAATGGATAAATTGAATGACGAAATTTAGAGGCTTGAATAGTGGGTGTGTGTGTATTGTGCGGAACCCGTTTGGGTGATTTCTTTAAGAGTTGATGTCTCTTGGATACCAATTGGTTTTAGGTGATATTTTGTAGTAGATCTCCAAACACAAATAACATGAGGTAAGGATAGATAAGAGTAGTGGAGAGTGAGTAAATATGTTTGTGGAATACAGTAGCCTAAATTTGATAGAATGTCCACAGTTGCGGACGTTTTCTAAGATGTGCTGGATGTGAATGTTGAATTTCAGGTTGCAGTCTAGGTGCATCCCTATGAGTATGACCTCGACTTTGTGTAAATTGTTTGTTAAAATGGGTAGTTTTAGCGTTGTTTCCAAACAAATTTTCACCAGTGACACTAATATTTGCTCCATTTACCTAGAAAAAGAAGCTCGGAGTTATCTACGAACTGATGTTGTACGTTGCCGAGAACGTCGATGAAGAACCCCACAAGCGAAACTCGGTCAGCTTCGCTGTCCGCAAGATTCAGCTCGCGCCCAAGAAATCCAGCGGCCGTCATCCGCAGATTCTGGTAAGCAGAGGCTTCACGCTAAACCCCGGCAAGCTGCACTTGGAGGTGTGTCTTGACCGTGACCTGTACTTCTACGGAGAATCCTTAGAGCCACAAGTCAACATCAGCAACTTCTCCAAGAAGACTGTGAAGTACATCGTGGCCCAGGTGGTGCAGCACGTTGAGGTCACCGTCACCAACACACATTTCAGCCGCATCGTAGCATCCATAGAATCCCGCGAGGGATGTCCTATTATCCCAGACTCCAGCTTCTCCAGGACTATTGGCCTAACACCCTTAGCCTTCAGAGCCTTCGGCGTTGCCCTTGATGGTCAGCTTCAGGACAAGGACGCCGGACTGGCCGCTTCTACAGTGGTCTCGGCCAGGATGAGTGCCAGCGATGCTCTGGGTATTGTAGTGTCGTACTCCCTGCGTGTTAAGCTCAACTGTGGCTCCCTGAGTGGGGAGCTGATGGCTGAAGTTCCCTTTAAACTTATGCACCCGGACCCCATCGACAGCGGTGATTTCACTGATATATCTCGCTCCGTGGACAGTCTCGAGTTTGAAGATTTCAGTGTTTTACGACGCGGTAAATCTGTATCGGATGAAATAGAATGCTGATCAAGTAACACTGCATAATTTTCACATTTTATTCATTTCCATCCCGGGTATGCTAAGAAAGAAATGAAAGGACGAGTCTTTGGTTTAACATAGAGTTTTGGTTTATTTAGGGTTTTGTGTCGATAAGCAAGTCCAGTGAACAAGCGTAGGTTTGTGAGGCTTACTGAAGTTCGTATTTTTTATGGCTTCTAATATTAAAAATATTAAAGATCTGTTTGCAAGGTTATTCCCTTTCCTGCCCTCCCTGCCCTCTCTTCTCCCTGTCTTCCTACTGGTATCTCTCCCTCTCTCTTGGTCTCCTTGCTCTCTCTTCTCCCTGCCCTCCTACAGGTATCCCTCTTTCCTTCTTGGTCTCCCTGCCCTCCTACTGGTATCCCTCCTTCCCTAATGGTCTCCCTGCTCTCCCGCCTGGTTTCCCTCCCTCTTGGTCTCCCTGCTCTCCCTCCTGGTATCTCTCCTCTCTCCTCCCTCCCTCTTGGTCTCCCTGCTCTCCCGCCTGGTTTCCCTCCCTCTTGGTCTCCCTGCTCTCCCTCCTGGTATCTCTCCTCTCTCTCTCTCTTCTTTCCACAAGATAAACAGATTATGTAATATTTTTTCTAATACTTAATATTACACCAAAAATTAAGCTTATAAACTCACCTTGCTATAATTTACTTAACAGGAGCACTCTACGGTAGGTGCCTCGGTGCTCCTTAATGATTATACTTCACGAAGAACTAAACCCGGTGAAGGCTCGATCCTCCGTCACCTACTTATCGCTTTAATGATGTTAAAGGACTCTTTGATATTAAGAAATAGAGGTGTTCTCCCCTTCTGCTTCAGTCAATTCTCAAACCTTCCATTCCCTAGGCGTTGTTTGGCCGTACGGATTTAGCGCTTCTTTGTGAATGCTTTACCATTCTTATATAAAATTGTTTCACATTTATAGGGATAGAAAGAATAGTCGCTTTGTTTTTCGTAGGTAACTAAGTTAACTTGTGCCGCTGATATTCACGATTTTACTACAACTTGAGGCTCTTGATCCAGGAAATTGCAGTAATCATTCTTCTTTTATTCCCTCTCTGCATCAGACCTGATTACCTCCCCATTTTCTTAGCGTTGTATGACACCTACGGGCTTGGCGCTTCCCCAATAAAATAATAGCAGTACAGGGTGTTTAAAAAATATAGACCCAATTTTAAAGCAATTTAATTTGAAATTGGGACAAAATATTTGAAACACCCTGTATTTTTAAAAATATTTTAAAATTTATTACAAAAATGTCGACATGTAATCAAAATGGCCGCCATTTAGACCATGAAATATTTTTTTTTCTTTTAATTATAAAGTTCGTCCTGGACTTATGTAAATGTTACAAAAAATTCTTGTTTTTACTTTCCTAATTAATGTATTAGTATTTAGAACTTAATGAACTGGCCGATAAAAGAGCCAGTGCTGGAGACAGGAAAAAAAAACTATATTACAATACAAGCTTCTAACACTGTAATATTACAAAACAAACTTCTAACACTGTAATATTACAATACAAACTAATAACACTGTAATATTACAATACAAACTTCTAACACTGTAATATTACAATACAAACTTCTAACACTGTAATATTACAATACAAACTTCTAACACTGTAATATTACAATACAAACTTCTAACACTGTAATATTACAATACAAACTTCTAACACTGTAATATTACAATACAAGCTTCTAACATTGTAATATTACAATACAAGCTTCTAACACTAATATTATAATACAAACTTCTAACACTGTAATATTACAATACAAACTTCTAACACTGTAATATTACAATACAAACTTCTAACACTGTAATATTACAATACAAACTTCTAACACAATACTCTCCTCTGACACTGTAATATTACAATACAAACTTCTAACACTGTAATATTACAATACAAACTTCTAACACAATACTCTCCTCTGACACTGTAATATTACAATACAAACTTCTAACACAATACACTCCTCTAACACTGTAATATTAGAATACAAACTTCTAACACTGTAATATTACAATACAAACTTCTAAAACTGTAATATTACAATACAAACTTCTAACACTGTAATATTACAATACAAACTTCTAACACTGTAATATTACAATACAAACTTCTAACACTGTAATATTTCAATACAAACTTCTAACACTGTAATATTTCAATACAAACTTCTAACACTGTAATATTACAATACAAACTTCTAACACTGTAATATTACAATACACACTTTTAACACTGTAATATTACAATACAAACTTCTAACTGTAATATTACAATAAAAACTTCTAACTGTAATATTACAATACAAACTTCTAACACTGTAATATTACAATACAAACTTCTAACACTGTAATATTACAATACAAACTTCTAACACAATACACTCCTCTAACACTGTAATATTACAATACAAACTTCTAACACTGTAATATTACAATACAAACTTCTAACACAATGCTCTCCTCTGTCACTGTAATATTACAATACAAACTTCTAACACAATACACTCCTCTCACACTGTAATATTACAATACAAGCTTCTAACACAATACTCTCCTCTGACACTGTAATATTACAATACAAACTTCTAACACAATACTCTCCTCTCACACTGTAATATTACAATACAAGCTTCTAACACAATACTCTCCTCTGACACTCTAATATTACAATACAAACTTCTAACACAATACTCTCCTCTGACACTGTAATATTACAATACAAACTTCTAACACAATACTCTCCTCTGACACTGTAATATTATAATACAAACTTCTAACACAATACTCTCCTCTGACACTGTAATATTACAATACACACTTTTAACACTGTAATATTACAATACAAACTTCCGACACTGTAATATTACAATACAAACTTCTAACACTGTAATATTACAATGCAAACTTCTAACACTGTAATATTACAATACAAACTTCTAACTGTAATATTACAATACAAACTTCTAACACAATACTCTCCTCTGACACTGTAATATTACAATACAAACTTCTAACACAATGCACTCCTAACACTGTAATATTAAAATACAAACTTCTAACACAATGCACTCCTAACACTGTAATATTACAATACAAACTTCTAACACAATACACTCCTCTAACACTGTAATATTACAATACAAACTTCTAACACTGTAATATTACAATACAAACTTCTAGCACAATACACTCCTCTAACACTGTAATATTACAATACACACTTCTAACACTGTAATATTACAATACACACTTCTAACACTGTAATATTACAATACACACATCTAACACTGTAAAATTACAATACACACTTCTAACACTGTAATATTACAATACACACTTCTAACACTGTAATAGTACAATCCACACTTCTAACACTGTAATATTACAATACACACTTCTAACACTGTAATAGTACAATACACACTTCTAACACTGTAATATTACAATACAAACTTCTAACACTGTAATATTACAATACAAACTCCTAACACTGTAATATTACAATACAAACTAATAACACTGTAATATTACAATACAAACTTCTAACACTGTAATATTACAATACAAACTTCTAACACTGTAATATTACAATACAAACTTCTAACACTGTAATATTACAATACAAACTTCTAGCACAATACACTCCTCTGACACTAATATTACAATACACACTTCTAACACTGTAATATTACTCACTTCTAACACTGTAAAATTACAATACACACTTCTAACACTGTAATATTACAATACACACTTCTAACACTGTAATATTACAATACACACTTCTATCACTGTAATATTACAATGCAAACTTTTAACACAATACTCTCCTCTGACACTGTAATATTACAATACAAACTTCTAACACTGTAATATTACAATACAAACTTCTAACACAATACTCTCCTCTGACACTGTAATATTACAATACAAACTTCTAACACAATACACTCCTCTAACACTGTAATATTACAATACAAACTTCTTGCACTGTAATATTACAATACAAACTTCTAACACTGTAATATTACAATACAAACTTCTAACACAATACTCTCCTCTGACACTGTAATATTATAATACAAACATCTAACACAATATTCTCCTCTGACACTCTAATATTACAATACAAACTTCTAATACAATGCACTCCTAACACTGTAATATTAGAATACAAACTTCTAACACTGTAATATTACAATACAAACTTCTAAAACTGTAATATTACAATACAAACTTCTAACACTGTAATATTACAATACAAACTTCTAACACTGTAATATTACAATACAAACTTCTAACACTGTAATATTTCAATACAAACTTCTAACACTGTAATATTTCAATACAAACTTCTAACACTGTAATATTACAATACAAACTTCTAACACTGTAATATTACAATACAAACTTCTAACACTGTAATATTTCAATACAAACTTCTAACACTGTAATATTTCAATACAAACTTCTAACACTGTAATATTTCAATACAAACTTCTAACTGTAATATTACAATAAAAACTTCTAACACTGTAATATTACAATACAAACTTCTAACTGTAATATTACAATACAAACTTCTAACACTGTAATATTACAATACAAACTTCTAACACTGTAATATTACAATACAAACTTCTAACTGTAATATTACAATACAAACTTCTAACACAATACTCTCCTCTGACACTGTAATATTACAATACAAACTTCTAACACTGTAATATTACAATACAAACTTCTAACACAATACTCTCCTCTGACACTGTAATATTACAATACAAACTTCTAACACAATGCACTCCTAACACTGTAATATTACAATACAAACTTCTAACACAATGCACTCCTAACACTGTAATATTACAATACAAACTTCTAACACAATACACTCCTCTAACACTGTAATATTACAATACAAACTTCTAACACTGTAATATTACAATACAAACTTCTAGCACAATACACTCCTCTAACACTGTAATATTACAATACACACTTCTAACACTGTAATATTACAATACACACTTCTAACACTGTAAAATTACAATACACACTTCTAACACTGTAAAATTACAATACACACTTCTAACACTGTAATATTACAATACACACTTCTAACACTGTAATAGTACAATCCACACTTCTAACACTGTAATAGTACAATACACACTTCTAACACTGTAATATTACAATACACACTTCTAACACTGTAATAGTACAATACACACTTCTAACACTGTAATATTACAATACAAACTTCTAACACTGTAATATTACAATACAAATTTCTAACACTGTAATATTACAATACAAACTTCTATTACTGTAATATTACAATACAAACTTCTAACACTGTAATATTACAATACAAACTTCTAACACAATACTCTCCTCTGACACTGTAATATTACAATACAAACTTCTAACACAATACTCTCCTCTCACACTGTAATATTACAATACAAACTTCTAACAATACTCTCCTCTGACACTGTAATATTACAGTACAAACTTCTAACACAATACTCTCCTCTGACACTGTAATATTACAATACAAACTTCTAACACAATACACTCCTCTGACACTGTAATATTACAATACAAACTTCTAACACTGTAATATTACAATACAAACTTCTAACTGTAATATTACAATACAAACTTCTAACTGTAATATTACAATACAAACTTCTAACTGTAATATTACAATACAAACTTCTAACACTGTAATATTACAATTCAAACTTCTAACACTGTAATATTACAATACAAACTTCTAAAACTGTAATATTACAATACAAACTTCTAACACTGTAATATTACAATACAAACTTCTAGCACAATACACTCCTGTGACACTGTAATATTACAAAACAAACTTTTAACACTGTAATATTACAATACAAACTTCTAACACTTTAATATTACAATACACACTTCTAACACTGTAATATTACAATACACACTTCTAACACTGTAATATTACAATACACACTTCTAACACTGTAATATTACAATACACACTTCTAACACTGTAATATTATAATACACACTTCTAACACTGTAATATTACAATACACACTTCTAACACTGTAATATTACAATACACACTTCTAACACTGTAATATTACAATACACACTTCTAACACTGTAATATTACAATACACACTTCTAACACTGTAATATTACAATACACACTTCTAACACTGTAATATTACAATACAAACTTCTAACACTGTAATATTACAATACAAACTTCTAACACTGTAATATTACAATACAAACTTCTAACACTGTAATATTACAATACAGACCTCTAACACAATACACTCCTCTGACAGTGTAATATTCACTTCTCAATAATACTACATTTTACGCAACATGTATGTTGCAACACACACATTCCTACATTGCAAGCGTGTTGCACAATTATTTTCTTTATTTTTAAAACCTTTTAGATGATAGTCCTTTGTGGAGAAGGGAGAGTGTTCCTTGATGTTGATGAGGGCTCTTGATGTGAGGGTAAGAGTTTCTTGATGTAGATGAGGGGATCATGCGAGAGTTAGAGCGCCTTGATGTTGACGAGGGGTTCTTGATATTAGGTTAAGAACGCCTTAATGCTGGTGAGGGGGGCTCTTAATGCCGTGGTAATAACACCTTGATGTTGTTGAGGGGCTCTTGAAACTAAAAAGTTCCATGATGCTGGTGAGTGGTTCTTAATACCAGGGTAAGAGTTCCTCGATGCTTGCGAAAGGCTCTTGATCCAAGGGTGAGAGAGCGATGGGGTAAGGTGCCTTGATTGGGTGAGAGATGGGGTTGGGAGAGGTAGAGACCTTGATGGGATTATGGGGATGGGAGAGATGGGGGTTTCTTGATTCTAGTGATATGATTTTGAACCCGTTTAAAACTTGATCACCTGTTTCCCACTCGCTATATGACCCCTACGGGTTAAGCGCTTCCCCCAGCATTATCAAAAGAATCGTCTAACTGCAAACATTTCTAAGATAAACATCTAACTCATTATCTATATCTAAAACACACATTAACATATCTAATATACTGACATCTAAGATAAACATCTACAATACATATCTAACATATAAATGTGCGTAGATTGGTAATGTATATTTATTCTGAAGCCATTTTAACAGTTACTGATGAGAATATTTATCTAGAAATGTTAAAATATTTTTCTTTTGTGATGGGTGAAAGAGGAAAAGGAATCTAGAGCCTTGATTACATTTATGGTTAGCTAGTACGGTCATAGTGCATTGTGATCTACCCTGGGTGTGGTTTACCATGGCTGTAATATACCCTGGGTGTGATCTACCCTGGGTGTGATCTACCCTGGGTGTGATCTACCCTGGGTGTGATCTACCCTGGGTGTGATCTACCCTGGGTGTGATCTACCCTGGGTGTGATCTACCCTGGGTGTGAGCTACCCTGGGTGTGAGCTACCCTGGGTGTGAGCTACCCTAGGTGTGAGCTACCCTAGGTGTGAGCTACCCTAGGTGTGAGCTACCCTAGGTGTGAGCTACCCTAGGTGTGAGCTACCCTAGGTGTGAGCTACCCTGGTTGTGGTTTACCCTGGTTGTGGTTTACCCTGGTTGTGGTTTACCCTGGTTGTGATCTACCCTGGTTGTGATCTACCCTGGTTGTGATCTACCCTGGTTGTGATCTACCCTAGGTGTGATCTACCCTGGTTGTGATCTACCCTAGGTGCGATCTACCCTGGGTGTGATCTACGCTGGGTGTTACCTACCCTTGGTGTGGTTTACCATGGCTGTGATCTACCCTGGGTGTGGTTTAACATGGCTGTGATCTACCCTGGGTGTGGTTTAACATGACTGTGATCTACCCTGAGTGTGGTTTACCATGGCTGTGATCTACCCTGGGTGTGACCTACCTTTGGTGTGGTTTACCATGGCTATGATCTACCCTGGGTGTGAGCTACCCTGGGTGTGAGCTACCCTAGGTGTGAGCTACCCTAGGTGTGAGCTACCCTAGGTGTGAGCTACCCTAGGTGTGAGCTACCCTAGGTGTGAGCTACCCTAGTTGTGGTTTACCCTGGTTGTGGTTTACCCTGGTTGTGGTTTACCCTGGTTGTGGTTTACCCTGGTTGTGATCTACCCTGGTTGTGATCTACCCTGGTTGTGATCTATCCTGGTTGTGATCTACCCTGGTTGTGATCTATCCTGGTTGTGATCTATCCTGGTTGTGATCTACCCTATGTGTGATCTACCCTGGTTGTGATCTACCCTAGGTGCGATCTACCCTGGGTGTGATCTACGCTGGGTGTTACCTACCCTTGGTGTGGTTTACCATGGCTGTGATCTACCCTGGGTGTGGTTTAACATGGCTGTGATCTACCCTGGGTGTGGTTTAACATGGCTGTGATCTACCCTGAGTGTGGTTTACCATGGCTGTGATCTACCCTGGGTGTGACCTACCTTTGGTGTGGTTTACCATGGCTATGATCTAGCCTGGGTGTGGTTTACCATGGCTGTAATCTACCCTGGGTGTGACCTACCTTTGGTGTGGTTTACCATGGCTGTAATCTAGCCTGGGTGTGGTTTACCATGGTTGTAATCTACTGTGGTTGTGATCTACTGTGGTTGTGATCTGTGGTTGTGATCTACTGTGGTTGTGATCTACTGTGGTTGTGATCTACTGTGGTTGTGATCTACTGTGGTTGTGGTCTACTCTGATTGTGATCTACCCTAGATGTGGTCTACCCTAGGTGTGATCTACCCTAGGTGTGGTCTACCCTAGGTGTGATCTACCCTGGGTGTGATCTACCCTGGGTGTGATCTACCCTGGGTGTGATCTACCCTGGGTGTGATCTACCTTGGATGTGGTTTACCATGGTTGTGATCTACTGTGATGGTGATCTACTGTGGTTGTGATCTACTGTGGTTGTGATCTACTCTGGTTGTGATCTACTCTGGTTGTGATCTACTCTAGGTGTGATCTACCCTAGGTGTGATCTACCCTAGGTGTGATCTACCCTGGGTGTGATCTACCCTTGGTGTAGTTTACCATGGCTGTGATCTGCCCTGGGTGTGGTTTACCATGGCTGTGATCTACCCCGGGTGTGGATTTACATAGCTGTGATCTACCCTTGGTGTGGTTTACCATGGCTGTGATCTTCCCTGGGTGTGGTTTAACATGGCTGTGATCTACCTTGAGTGTGATTTACCAAGGGTGTAATCTGCCCTAGGTATGGTTTACCATGGCCTTGATCTACCCTGGGTGTGTGTGCTGATTTGAGCGGGTGTGGGTGTGGGCAAGCCAGGTCACAGAGCCTTGGGGGTTGTGGGTGGTGGAGCACATCCCTGAGGCACGGGGAGCCAGCAACACCAGCAGGCAGACTGAGGCATCAGTACCGGTCTGGAGGTCGCCAGCGCAGGAGGCCTGGCATAGATACTTAACAGTGGCACTCCTCTCCCGTGAACACCGCATTGTTAATACATCTGTGCATACCACACTGTGTATGCATACTCTTGTATACATTCTTGCTGATTTCTCACTCAAGTACATGGATTACTAGGCAATTATTACATACTCAGAGCTGACTAATTAATTTATTTTTCTCACATACTGTGGTTAAATCAACTTGACTCTGTATAGCTGAAATAATTAATTTACCTGGATTATCGTACATCCCATTCCTCACAGACAAATTTAATAATTTGTGAATATAATAATAATAATTAATAATAATAATAATAATGTGACTGAAATATCCATGCTTACGAGAAATGTCTTGGACACACTAAGAACTCTGTAAATACTGCTATGGAACAAGAGAGCGATGGGAACTGTTAAACAAGTGAACACGAGGGTGAAGCCCCTCTCCCCTTAAACATAGATTGGTGAACGAGTGAAGATAATGCTGAGCAAGTAGCCATGAAGGTGAACAAGTGAACATGCAGCTGAACACCTGAGGATGGAGGCTGGCTTGGGAACAAACAGAACAGTAACATGCTCTCTCGCTGTTATGCTTTTGTTACGAGTGGCAGGTAAAGAATATTTTTAAGTCTCCCTTACGTGATTGCAATCTATCTTCTATATTTATCCTTCTATGCTGTTATTCCTCAATTCTATATTTATTGTTATTCCTCAATTCTATATTTATTGTTTTCTAGCATCCCTCATATTTATTATCCTCCCTTTAATTTTTTTTTTTCACTGTTTTCGTTTTTTTTACTGTTGTTATCTCGACTTATCACTATCATGGAGTGCCTTGATTCTAGTTACAGGCTCTTGATCCAAGAGAACTGAGCTACTCTTTACTTCCTCTGATCAAACCAGACTGTATTTGATTTGCGTACTGTAGACAATATTAGGAAAATTGAAATGTGTTGCCGAATAAGCTTTTGTTGGCAACTGTCCTTCTAGTGCTTTGTTATGCCATGGTTTGATAAAGCTCTACACAGTGAAACAGTTTGATAAAGCTCTACACAGTGAAACAGTTTGATAAAGCTCTACACAAACACGGCAGCGCTGTATAGCCCTTGTGGCTTAGCGCTTCTTTTTGATTATAATAATAATAATCTACACAAACACGGTTTTATAAAGCTCTACACAGTGAAGCATAGTTTTATAAAGCTCTACACAGTGAAACATAATTTGATAAAGCTCTACATAGTGAAACATGGTTTTATAAAGCTCTACACAGTGAAACATAGTTTGATAAAGCTCTACACGGTGAAACATGGTTTTATAAAGCTCTACACAGTGAAACATAGTTTGATAAAGCTCTACACGGTGAAACATGGTTTTATAAAGCTCTACACAGTGAAAGATGGTTTGATAAAGCTCTACACAGTGAAACAGTTTGATAAAGCTCTACACAGTGAAACATGGTTTGATAAAGCTCTACACAGTGAAACATGGTTTGATAAAGCTCTACACAGTGAAACATGGTTTGATAAAGCTCTACACAGTGAAACATGGTTTGATAAAGCTCTACACAGTGAAACATGGTTTGATAAAGCTCTACACAGTGAAACATGGTTTGATAAAGCTCTACACAGTGAAACATACCTTGATAAAGCTCTACACAGTGAAACATACCTTGATAAAGCTCTACACAGTGAAAGTTTGATAAAGCTCTACCCAGTGAAATATGCTTTGATAAAGCTCTACACAGTGAAAGTTTGATAAAGCTCTACTCAGTGAAACATACTTTGATAAAGCTCTACAGTGTAAGTTTGGCTCCGAGACGAGCCAATAACAGCAACTACAAAACAAGAGCTTGTTCCTCATCAGCGTTGTTTCTCACCATCAACTCTGATTTCCCTCCCATTTTTCAGGCTCTAATAGACTCCATAGTCTCACTTACACTATATAGAAAAAAAAATACTTATTACCGTTCCTAATTATATGAGAATGAATTTGCTATATCGGCTACCGGTCACCGTGGCAAGAAAATTATTATCGCGTAGATGATTAATATATCTTCATAATCAAATTCAATTGTATTGTTCAGTAGAGGTCAGGCCGTATAGGTCACTAATATTGTTTAGTGATCTTTTAACTTCGCCAGAGCTGTGATTGGTGGCTCATATTCTATTAGCATTGCGACTAGTGGTCATACATCTTGGTATCGTGATTGGTGGTCTTACATCTTGGTATTGTGATTGGTGGTCTTACATTTTGGTATTGTGATTGGTGGTCATACATCTTGGTATTATGATCGGTGGTCTTACATCTTGGTATTGTGATTGGTGGTCATACATCTTGGTATTATGATCGGTGGTCTTACATCTTGGTATTGTGATTGGTGGTCATATATCTTGATACTGTGACTGGTGGTCACGCATCTTGGTATTGTGATCGGTGGTCTGGTCTTAAATCTTGATATTGTGATTGGGGGTCTTACATCTTAGTATTGTGATTGGTGGTCTTACATTTTGGTATTGTTATTGGTGGTCATACATCTTGGTATTGTAATTGGTGGTTTTGTATCTTGGTACTGTGATTGGTGTTCCTACAACTTGGGATTGTGATTGATGATCTTATATCTGGTATTGCGATTGGGGATCTTACATCTTGTGATAATGATTAGTGGTTCTACAACACAGTAAAGTGACTGGAGGTTCTACAGTTTACTAATGTGATATCATTAGTAAAGTGGTTATTTGGCATTATTTTCATGGTTAGTGATTAAGAGCCATTTAATATTGAATATTACATCTGATTAAATCCATAGTTGGTTATCCTCTCAGGAACTTTGTTTTTAGTTAAAACATGTGATGATACGATTTGTGGTTTTTAGCAGCTTACTGGTCTCGCTCCCGTCGAAAGGAGTGCCATGAGGTCGATGAAGGTCTCTTGATGTAAGGAAATTGAGTTAACAGCGTCATCCTCGGAACGAACACTATAATCTCCCATTCTCCAGGAGTTCTGTGATGGAGACAGGTTGTTTCCCAGTGAATATAATTGTAATTACTACACTTGGCCGCAAAGAACTCCATTCACACACAAAAATTTGCTTCTAACTTGTTTGGGGACGCTGAATTCAAATCTGAACTAAGTTCAGATTTGAATTTGCTCCAACACGTATAGTTTGTGTGAAGTAGAGCCTCACGGTAAACAGATTCACAAAGGCGCAGCCATTATGGAGAAGAGATATAAGGGACACCTGACGACCAGTTTGAGGATCGACTACTGCTGGACACTGGTTCGGGAGACCTACACTCAGATTACATAACCTGAAAACTGAGATGCAAATGTTTGACTGGAATTTTATTATACTGTATTTCTCGGCATGTAAGGCGCACTTTTCCCTCAAAAAAATCTTGAAAAATTACCCTGCGCCTTATATGCTCAAGGTCAGGGTTAAGGGTAGGCTTTGGATTACGCTTGAGCAGTTGTTTACTAATGTTACAAGAGCTTATTATATGCTCTTGCACCTTATCCGCCGGTATATATATATTATATATGTCGTGCCGAATATGTAAAACTGGTCAATTAGCAAGAACTCATTTAAAATTAAGTCCTTTCTAAAATTTTCTCTTATACATTTAAAGATGTATTTTTTTCATTAATGTTAATGTAATTTTTTTTTAATTTTGCACCAAACGAATCTTAGAAAACTTACCTAAACTTATTATAACAAGAGCAATTTATTTTAGCCTAACCCAACTAAATATATTTTAAATACGTTTACAATAATTTAGTACTAAACAAATACAATCAATTTTTTTTTCGTTAGGTTCAGAATGATTTTGGCGAAATAATTGCATACACAAATTTTCGCTTGTCCTATATGGCAAGATGAGCGTTGCTATTTAAGCCAAGATCGCAAGTTCTGCCTATTCGGCACGTCATATATATATATATATATATATATATATATTTTTTTTTTTTTTTTTTTTTTTTTTTTTTAAAGTACCACCTCTATGGCTGGAATGGGGACCCTCATCCTCAGAGAAGACAATAAACGTACCTCAGGGAAAACTCAAGGTTCTCCCCGGAGCTGTTTGAATATTTTCTTCTACCACCCCCTATATTTATATTCTATGTGAACATTTATTAATAAACAAAATACATTTACAGAAAAAAAACATAAACATGAATACAATGGCACAATGTATCAAAGATGATGAATTTCCTCCAGCTCCTCCGAGGCTGGACGTGAACCAAGTATGCAGCAAGCATTTCCCCTCTGGATGGCGACGCTGAGGCGCTGGAACATGAAAGTGGCTGCCCTTGGGTCCCTGGTGGTGTCGATGAGTCTGGAACCCAATTCTTTAAGGAAACGTGTGGCATTTTTTCCCCATGATCCCAAGGTCTCTGATCCCACTGGGACAAATTGATACTGTTGGCTAATGTCCCTGTACTTGCTGATCTTGTACTCCTCCCTGTGGTCAGCAGCTCCTCCCTGTCGCCCCACACTGCTGGATATAGGTGTCAGCCAGTGTGGACACACAGGTATAGTCCCATGCTAAGAGCTTGCCATTCTTCCAAGGATAGATGGTGATCCCGTCGGGGCGGTTTGCTGGGTTGTGGGTATTGTTTGCTGCAAGTGATCGTGGCTCCCTCTCGGCAGGGCATCCAGCTGTAGCAAGGGTTCTCTTAATGATGTCGTTGACCTCATTGTGTCTTGCATGCCAGCCCTTGGTTTTGGAACAGTTAAGACCATGTAGACCGTATTGGTCTGCTTGCACTTCGCCGCAAATACACATATATTCTGTGTTAATTGGGGCAGCAAGGCGCAGAGCCACTGCAATACGGAGGGTCTTAGGGTCGAGTCGCGTTCCCATTGCCGATATGGGAACTGTTTGGAGGAAGTCCCCGGAGTGAGGTGCACTCACAGCCTGGAGACGGGCAATCTCCCTATCTGATGTTGCAGCCCTGAGCATGTTGGCAAGCACCTTTTCAGCAATTGGGCTATCCCAGCTTGACTGTTTGTGAGCCAGTGCTGCACTAGGGTTTGGTGCTGGAGCAGCAAGAGTCTCCCATTCGGTGATGGCACTGACATAGCTAGGGTCTTCTATTCCTGCTGAGTCACTGAGGGTGTCAGGAAGAATTTGTCTTATCAACTCGTTTGATGCAATGGAAGAGGATAGGAAAGCTGGTAGAGCAATCTGGGAGGATCTGCGTACTCCTAGCCCTCCAAGCCTGACCGGAAGTGAGGCTTGCAACCACTGTCCATCGTCAAGGGAAAGATTCAATACACTCTCTAGCATGCCCTTCAGGAGAGAGTCATATTCCTTGAGTTTTGGACTGGTGAAGGCTGGGGAGCATCTCAGAAAATAGGTAAGTTTTGGGGTTGACAGGCACCTGGTGAGTAGGTAGAAGGCATCGTGTGTGTCAATGTCTTTCATTCTGCTTTCCATCGTCCGGAGGTCTGAGACTTTTTTTCCTAGGATCAGATCGATGGCATTGGACCCGAGAGGAGCACCGAGGAGAGTGCTATTGGCTGGATCAATGGCTCGTGCTCCTGGTAAAACGGTACTAATATTCTGGATCAACTCTTGATTGGTAGAAACTATTTCACATTTGGTGGGGTTTAAAGAAAGTCCCAGGCTTTCTCCCATGTCTTTAATTTTACTGATGTCCTCCAGGAGAGATTCTGTTGTGCCAGCTAGGGTACCGTCGTCCAGGAACCAGATATTGAGCTCGCTGGAGAGTGCCTCCGTGACTTCCTTGATGACCAAACAAAATAGAAAGGGGGTGAGAGGGTCCCCCTGTTGCACGCCCTCACACGAGTCAATTTCATGGTCCCCAAACAATAGTTTGGAAGTCACACTATAACACGATTCTATGAAGGGATAAAGGGAAGGGAAGTTTCTATAAACTGCTTGGAGAGCAGCATCCCTTCTGACTGAGTTGAAAGCATTGGCAAAGTCCAATTTGACCAAGGCTTTTTCATAGGACATATTTTTGATATATACTCGTGCTGCGTGGGCAGCTGCTTCACAGCCCTGTTGAACGCCGAAACCGAGCTGAGTTGGTTTCAGCATTGCAGCAGCCTCTTGACTCACCCTTCTTACTGCAGCCTTGGCGACTAGGCGCCGAAGGGTGTTACCCACTGCAATGGGCCTGATTCCGCCATCCTTTTTCCGGAGGGCACACAATGAGGCACCAAAGAAAAAGGGTCTGATGGCCTCTGGGACACCGCCAGCCAGGCACAGGTTGGAAAATTTGGTGAGTTCAGACAGCAGCCTCTCTGAAACCTCACCAAGTGTTGGATTGAGTATTTGTTTTAAGTGTTGAGGCCTTAAACCGGTGAAACCTCCTGCTGAACCCTGTGGAAATGACATAGCAGCTTTATACACATCAGCATCCTGTAAGGTTAGATGTTCTTCGCCTGCTGCAATGTCAGGGAGGTCAATGTTGGTACTGGGAGCCCTGGGTGGATGTTTGTCCTTCAGAGCTTGCGCCGTGCTGACGTCCTTGGGAGCGATGGTATCCTCACTGGTTATAAGTCTCAAAGCTCCAATAGTATTACCCTCTTCTATTTTTTTGCTAATTTGGGCTCTGATTTTTGAGGTGTCGGGTGTCCTGTTGTTGGCATTTGCCCGGCGGGTGTTTGTCGCCCTAGGGGGGAGACGGACGAGGTTGTCATCCCTTGGGAATGCATTTATTGCCCTAATAACATGTGTTGCTAGTGACTTGTCCCTCATTGGTGGGACAGCCAAGCAGGCATTGCCAAAAAGCAGCAAGTTATGCCAGGATCTGTTGTTTGAAGGAGCATCGTTGACTTTCTTCAGAAGGTCAGTGAATTTGCTAGCAGCTTGAGGGCGAGCTGCTTTGGGAATGTGTGTCAGAGTCCTGGTGGATGTTAATTTGATTGCAGATTTGAGGTCCTCTGTAGAGGTGAAGTCATGGTAGCTGTCAGCCCTGTCTGCTGGGGGAGGCTGTTGGTTGTTCTCATTTGGAGCTCTCCTGGAGCCTAGGCATCTATTGTGTGCACGGATGTTGCCAGATGTGGGATTGAGTGCACATTCCCTGTGGCACACCCGGCAAATGCCTCGTGAACGACAGCTTTGGCTCTGTCGTGAAGATTCCTGGGAACCCGCGACTACTTGTGACATTGCTGATATCGTGGGGGTGGGAGGGCGCCAGCTGTGGGGTGACGGGTGAAGGGCAGCATGGATGCATGGGTGATGAGGGTGGGGGAGTAGCGAGCGGCGGAACTTGTAATTGGTGGGGCACTAAACGGCAACACCCTTGGTCAGGAAGTCATTGGGCCTAGGCTGGGATGAGGGGAGGGGATCTGGGATGGGGGAGGGGGGAGGGAGTGGCCCTGTGTGTTCGCTCAAGACGCACATCACTGACTAACTTTGCTAATTGTTATACACTTATTGTTCCATTTAGAAAAAAACCCTCGCCATTTGGCACACTAATCACCATGCTCACACTATTAACCGAGGTGTTCTGTTCACCATCCAATGACCATGTCGTGGGCGGCCACTTCCTTCCCCAACCCACGACCCCGGCCGAACAGATGTAAACAAAACCTCCTCCACACTCCACTGCCAGGATCCCCTCACCACCGCTACTTCCCAAATCCCAACATGCACACTGCACTTTCACTGATACAGAAGCAATGGTCCGATGTAGAGGTTTGTCACAAATCTGTGATCTCCGGTCGATACTCACGATGATGTCTGCCGAAACTGGCCCGCGTAAACCATGTTGGTTTCTGGTTTACACACAGAATGTATGGAGCACCACACACTGGCTCCCTCCCTCCACGCCGGCAAGCGCGTATATATATATATATATATATATATATATATATATATATATATATATATATATATGTCGTGCCGAATAGGCAGAACTTGCAATCTTGGCTTAAATAGCAACGCTCATCTTGCCATATAGGACAAGCGAAAATTTATGTATACAATAATTTCGCCAAAATCATTCTGAACATAACGAAAAAAAATTATTTCACTGTGTTTATTTAGTATTAAATTACTGTAAACAAATCTAAAATATATTTAGTTGGGTTAGGCTAAAATAAATTACTCTTTTTATAATAAGGTTAGGTAAGTTTTCTAAGAATCTTTTGGAGCAAAATTAAAAATTTTTACATTAAAATTAATGAAAAAAATATATCTTGAAGCGTATAAGAGAAATTTCATGAAAGGACTTAATTTTAAATGACTTCTTGCTAATTGACCAGTTTTACATATTCGGCACGACATACATATATATATATATATATACATGTATATATATATATATATATATATATATATATATATATATATATATATATATATATATCTAGGTAGTAGGTTGGTAGACAGCAACCGCCCAGGGAGGTACTACCGTCCTGCCAAGTGAGTGTAAAACGAAAGCCTGTAATTGTTTTACATGATGGTAGGATTGCTGGTGTCCTTTTTTTTCTGTCTCATAAACATGCAAGATTTCAGGTACGTCTTGCTACTTCTACTTACACTTAGGTCACACTACACATACATGTACAAGCATATGTATACACACCCCTCTGGGTTTTCTTCTATTTTCTTACTAGCTCTTGTTCTTGTTTATTTCCTCTTATCTCCATGGGGAAGTGGAACAGAATTCTTCCTCCGTAAGCTATGCGTGTTGTAAGAGGCGACTAAAATGCCAGGAGCAAGGGGCTAGTAACCCCTTCTCCTGTATATATTACTAAATGTGAAAGGAGAAACTTTTGTTTTTCCTTTTGGGCCACCCCGCCTCGGTGGGATACGGCCGGTGTGTTGAAAGAAGAAAAGATATATATATATATATATATATATATATATATATATATATATATATATATATATATATATATATAATTACCTATGCATAGAGTGAATTTACGTCAGGAATTAGTCTGTCATTGAATTCCACAAACTTAATATCTATGCATAGTACAATACCCATGATTGCTAGGTTATATAAATTATGTGGATCTTCGATCTTAAATAGCCAATATATGGATTATTATTGATAACTGAACCTCTGATTTGTGATCAGCGAATTAAAATTAACTTAAAACAACGAATTTGGTTTGAGAACTGGCTAAAAATTTTATTTTGCTGGCCAGTGTTATAATAAATATTAGTTTTGTGATTAGAGTAGATAGAATTATTGTTCATTATTATTGAGGCGGAAGAGATGGAAAGATATAACAATTTATAGCCTTCATTATCATGATGTTTCTTCTCCTTTTAACGAAATGTTGTTTCATGTGCCTTTACGAAATCCTCGTAGCTGTGGGTGTGAGTTGGACCTGCCTAGCATGGGCCAACAGGACTGCTGCAGGGCTCCTTCTTTCGTATGTTCATAAGAGACACTGATATACGACTTTGTCTTCTAATATGTAGACTTCAGAATTTTAATCAACAAGTCTCGGACCTCTAGTATGAAGATCTTTTAAGTTAAATTCTCTATCACCTTTATATATATATATATATATATATATATATATATATATATATATATATATATATATATATATATATATATATATATATATATATATATATATATATATATATATATATATATATATTATTTTTTTTTTTTTTTTTTTTTTTTCAACAAGTCGGTCGTCTCCCACCGAGGCAGGGTGACCCAAAAAAAAGAAAGAAAATCCCCAAAAAGAAAATACTTTCATAATCATTCAACACCTTCACCACACTCACACATTATCACTGTTTTTGCAGAGGTGCTCAGAATATAACAGTTTAGAAGCATATACGTATAGAGATACACAACATATCCCTCCAAACTGCCAATATCCCAAACCCCTCCTTTAAAGTGCAGGCATTGTACTTCCCATTTCCAGGACTCAAGTCCGACTATATGAAAATAACCGGTTTCCCTGAATCCCTTCACTAAATATTACCCTGCTCACACTCCAACAGATCGTCAGGTCCCAAGTATCATTCGTCTCCATTCACTCCTATCTAACACGCTCATGCACGCTTGCTGGAAGTCCAAGCCCCTCACCCACAAAACCTCCTTTACCCCCTCTTTCCAACCCTTTCGAGGACGACCCCTACCCCTCTTTCCTTCCCCTATAGATTTATATGCTTTCCATGTCATTCTACTTTGATCCATTCTCTCTAAATGACCAAACCACCTCAACAACCCCTCTTCTGCCCTCTGACTAATGCTTTTAACTCCACACCTTCTCCTAATTTCCACACTCCGAATTTTCTGCATAATATTTACACCACACATTGCCCTTAGACAGGACATCTCCACTGCTCCAACCGTCTCCTCGCTGCTGCATTTACCACCCAAGCTTCACATCCATATAAGAGTGTTGGTACTACTATACTTTCATACATTCCCTTCTTTGCCTCCATAGATAACGTTTTTTGACTCCACATATACCTCAACGCACCACTCACCTTTTTTCCCTCATCAATTCTATGATTAACCTCATCCTTCATAAATCCATCCGCCGACACGTCAACTCCCAAGTATCTGAAAACATTCACTTCTTCCATACTCCTCCTCCCCAATTTGATATCCAATTTTTCTTTATCTAAATCATTTGATACTCTCATCACCTTACTCTTTTCTATGTTCACTTTCAACTTTCTACCTTTACACACATTATCAAACTCATCCACTAAACTTTGCAATTTTTCTTTAGAATCTCCCATAAGCACAGTATCATCAGCAAAAAGTAACTGTGTCAATTCCCATTTTAAATTTGATTCCCCATAATTTAATCCCACCCCTCTCCCGAACACCCTAGCATTTACTTCTTTTACAACCCCATCTATAAATATATTAAGCAACCATGGTGACATTACACATCCCTGTCTAAGACCTACTTTTACAGGGAAGTATTCTCCCTCTCTTCTACACACCCTAACCTGAGCCTCACTATCCTCATAAAAGCTCTTTACAGCATTTAGTAACTTACCACCTATTCCATATACTTACAACATCTGCCACATTGCTCCCCTATCCACTATCATATGCCTTTTCTAAATCCATAAATGCAATAAAAACTTCCCTACCTTTATCTAAATACTGTTCACATATATGCTTCAATGTAAACACTTGATCTACACATCCCCTACCCACTCTGAAACCTCCTTGCTCGTCCGCAATTCTACATTCTGTCTTACCTCTAATTCTTTCAATTATAACCCTACCGTATACTTTTCCTGGTATACTCAGTAAACTTATTCCTCTATAATTTTTACAATCTCTTTTGTCCCCTTTCCCTTTATATAAAGGGACTATACATGCTCTCCGCCAATCCCTAGGTACCTTCCCCTCTTTCATACATTTATTAAACAAAAGTACCAACCACTCCAACACTATATCCCCCCCTGCTTTTAACATTTCTGTCATGATCCCATCAGTTCCAGCTGCTTTACCCCCTTTCATTCTACGTAATGCCTCACGTACCTCCACCACACTTACATTCTGCTCTTCTTCACTCCTAAAAAATGGTATACCTCCCTGGCCAGTGCATGAAATTACCGCCTCCCTTTCTTCCTTAACATTTAAAAGTTCCTCAAAATATTCTCGCCATCTACCTAATACCTCCCTCTCCCCATCTACTAACTCCCCTACTCTGTTTTTAACTGACAAATCCATACTTTCCCTAGGCTTTCTTAACTTGTTTAACTCCCTCCAAAATTTTTTCTTATTTTCATTAAAATTTCTTGACAGTGCCTCTCCCACTCCTTCATCTGCTCTCCTTTTGCACTCTCTCACCACTCTCTTCACCTTTCTTTTACTCTCCATATACTCTGCTCTTCTTATAACACTTCTGCTTTGTAAAAACCTCTCGTAAGCTACCTTTTTCTCTTTTATCACACCCTTTACTTCATCATTCCACCAATCACTCCTCTTTTCTCCTGCCCCCACCCTCCTATAACCACAAACTTCTGCCCCACATTCTAATACTGCATTTTTAACACTATTCCAACCCTCTTCAACCCCTCCACTACTCATCTTTGCACTAGCCCACCTTTCTGCCAATAGTCGCTTATATCTCGCCCGAACTTCCTCCTCCCTTAGTTTATACACTTTCACCTCCCTCTTACTTGTTGTTGCCACCTTCCTCTTTTCCCATCTACCTCTTACTCTAACTGTAGCTACAACTAAATAATGATCCGATATATCAGTTGCCCCTCTATAAACATGTACATCCTGGAGCCTACCCATCAACCTTTTATCCACCAATACATAATCTAACAAACTACTTTCATTACGTGCTACATCATACCTTGTATATTTATTTATCCTCTTTTTCATAAAATATGTATTACTTATTACCAAATTTCTTTCTACACATAGCTCAATTAAAGGCTCCCCATTTACATTTACCCCTGGCACCCCAAAATTACCTATTACTCCCTCCATAACATTTTTACCCACTTTAGCATTGAAATCCCCAACCACCATTACTCTCACACTTGATTCAAAACTCCCCACGCATTCACACTTACTATAACCCACTTTTCACATCCTATCTTTATTTTACTCCACATAATCCTTGAATTAATACATTTACAGTCCCTCTTTTCCTGCCATAGCTTATCCTTCAACATTATTGCTACTCCTTCTTTAGCTCTAACTCTATTTGAAACCCCTGACCTAATCCCATTTATTCCTCTCCATTGAAACTCTCCCACCCCCTTCAGCTTTGTTTCACTTAAAGCCAGGACATCCAGCTTCTTCTCATTCATAACATCCACAATCATCTCTTTCTTATCATTTGCACAACATCCACGCACATTCAGACTTCCCACTTTGACAATTTTCTTCTTCTTCTTTTTAGTAATCTTTACAGGAAAAGGGGTTACTAGCCCATTGTTCCCGGCATTTTAGTTGACTTTTACAACACGCATGGCTTACGGAGGAAAGATTCTTATTCCACTTCCCCATGGATATAAAAGGAAAAGTAATAAGACCAAGAACTATTAAGATAAAATCAAAGAAAACTCAGATGAGTGTGTATAAATAAACGTGTACATGTGTTGTGTGACCTAAGTGTAAGTAGAAGTAGCAAGACGTACCTGTAATCTTGCATATTTATGAGACAGACAAAAGACACCAGCAATCCTACCATCACGTAAAACAATTACAGGCCATACCCCCGGCCGGGATTGAACCCGCGGTCATAGTCTCAAAACTCTATGGTCGCGGGTTCAATCCCGGCCGGGGGTATGGTTTATTTGCAATCGTGTCATTACGATTTCTTAAGTCAATTACAGGCTTTTGTTTTACATTCACTAGGAGGCCTGGTCACAGACCGGGCCGCGGGGGCGTTGACCCCCGAAACTCTCTCCAGGTAAACTCCAGGTCTCCAGGCAGGACGGTAGTACCTCCCCGGATGGTTGCTGTCTACCGACCTACTACCTATATATATATATATATATATATATATATATATATATATATATATATATATATATATATATATATATATATATATATATATATATATATATATTATAGTTTAAAAGATGGGGTGGTAGGGGAAGTGGAATATTCAAATGGCTTCAGGAAGAAATCCAAATATTCTTCCTGGAAGCCTTTTTATCCACTTCTCCGAGGCTATGGGTCCCACAATTTACACCAGAGGTGGACCCCATTAAAATATATATATATATATATATATATATATATATATATATATATATATATATATATATATATATTATATAAAATGTTAATCACTTCAATATTTTTGATAACGTTGGTGGTGCTGTGGTTTTCTCGTCAGGAAACAGGACTGTCCCCTGGAACAGATTATAATAGAATCCGCGTTTAAGTAAATATTACTGACTTACCATAACACGGGCGGGGTTAGAACTCGCGATCTCAAAACTTCAGACCGTCGCGGGTTCCCTTAACCTTTCCTCGTAGGACATCTGCCTTAGCTCCGGGACTAGGCTTGTTGCAAACCTTTGCACTTTCTCTAATTCCCTTACGTGCTTGGCTAGGTGTCGGTTCCAAACTGGTGCTGCATACTCCAATACGAGCATAACGTACACAGTGTACAGGGTCCTGAACGATTCCTTATTGAGATATCGGAATGCTATTCTTAAGTTTGCTAGGCTCCCGTATGGTGCAGCTGTTATTTGGTTGATGTGTGCCTCAGGAGATGTGTCCGGTGATATACTCACGCCAAGATCCTTTCCATGAGTGAGGTTTGTAGTCTCTGGCCCCCAAGACTGTACTCCGTCTGCGGTCATCTTTGCCCTTCCCAAATCTACATGACTTTGCACTTGGTAGGGTTGAACTCCAGAAGCCAGTTTCTGGATCAGGCCTGCTGCCTGTCCAGATCCCTTTGAGGTTCTGCCTGGTCCTCGTCCGATTGAATTCGTCTCATAAACTTCACATCATCTGCAAACAGGAACACTTCTGAGTCTATTTCTTCCGTCATGTTCACATATACCAGAAACAGCACCGGTCCTAGGACTGACCCCTGAGGAACCCTGCTCGTCACAGGCTCCTACTTTGACACCTCGCCAAGAACAACGACTCGCTGTTGTCTTCCCAACAGGTATTCCCTGATCCATTGCAGTGCCTTCCCTGTTATTCCTGCCTGGTCCTCCAGCTGTTGCACTAATCTCTTGTATGGAACTGTGTCAAACGCCTTCTTACAGTCCAAGAAAATGCATTCTACCCACCCCTCGCTCTCTCTTGCCTTACTGCTGTCACCCTGTCGTAGAACTCAAATAGGTTTGTGACTCAGGATTTCCCGTCCCTGAAACCGTGCTGGTTGTTTCTGATAAGCTCATTTCTCTCTGGGTGTTCCACCACTTTTCTCCTGATAATCTTCTCCTTGACTTTGCATACTATGTCAGTGACACTGGTCTGTAGTTTAATGCTTCGTGTCTGTCTCCTTTTTTAAAAATTGGGACTACGTCTGCTGTCTTCCATACCACAGGTAGTCGCCCTGTTTCGATAGAGGTGTTGAAGACTGTTGTTAGTAATACACATAGCGCCTTTGCCCCTTCTCTCAGGACCCATGGAGAGATGTTATCCGGCCCCATTGCCTTTGAGGTATCTAGCTCGCTTAGCAGCCTCATCCCTTCTTCCTCAATTGTATGTATTGTGTTCAACAATTGGTTTACCCCACCTCTGTCTTTCTGGAGTCCCTTCTGTCTCCTCTTTGAGCATTTTGAATCTCATGTTGAGCTCCTCACATACTTTGCGGTCGTTTCATGTGATCTTCCCTCCTTCCTTCGTCAGCCTGATTACCTGGTCCTTGACTGTTGTTTTCCTGTGATGTAGCTGTACAACAGCTTCAAGTCAGATTTGGCTTTCACTGCTATGTCATTTTCGTATTGTTGCTGGGCCTCCCTTCTTACCTGTGCATATTCATTTCTGGCTCTACGACTGCTCTCCTTATTCTCCTGGGCCCATTGCCTGCTATACTTTTTCCATTATTTAGCACTGTTGGTTTTGGCCTCTATACACCTTTGGGTTAACCAAGGGCTCATCCTGGCTTTCTCGTTATTTCTGTTACCCTTGGGTACAAACTTTTCCTCAGCTTCCTTGCATGTTGTCACATATTCTATCATCTCGTTACACAAATAACCCGCACATAAAAGAGAGGAACTTACGACGACGTTTCGGTACAACTTGGACCATTTACAGTGTGGCTTTGTATATCGTTCCAGTCACTGTATTGTGCCTTTTTTTGTTTTCTATTTCGTTTACTGATTTCCCTGCCAGCTCTCTCTCCCACTGAACCCGGTGCAGGAAAGTCTTCATGCCTGTGTAGTTCCCTCTCTTGTGGTTTGGCTTCATTCGTCCTGCCCTTCCTGCTTCCCTCTCCACCTATAGCTCTAAGTATTCGAAGCTCGAAACTATATGATCACTGGCCCCGAGGAGTCTTTCATATGTGATGTCCTCAATATCTGCACTACTCAAGGTGAATACTAGGTCCAGTCTTGCTGGTTCATCCTCTCTCCCTCTCTCTCTCTCTCTGGTAGTATCCCTTATGTGTTTGTACATGAGGTTTTCCAGTACCACCTCCATCATCTTAGCCCTCCTCGTTTCTTGGGCCCCCATGTGGCTCCAGGTTCACGCAGTGGATATCCTTGTGGTTGAAGTCACCCACAATCATCAGCTTTACCCTGCTCGCATGATCCCTTCTGGCCACTTCAGCCAATGTGTCAACCATCGCTCTTGCCTTGGCCTCCTGATGTAATGTGATGGGTTATACATCAGCGCAATTACCACCGTGGGACCTCCAGACTGAGTGTTCCTATTACGTAGTCTCTTGCTTCTCCTCTGTCTCCTCTCCAGTTCATCAAAATCCCATTGGTTTTTGATGAGCAGTGCCACTCCTTCAACCCCTCTGTTCTTTCTGTCTTTCCTCAGGATCTGATATCCCATTGGAAAGATGGCATTTGTTACCAATCCTGTGAGCGTGGTCTCCGTAAAAGCTGTAATGTCAGGTGATTGCTCATTGAATCTTTCGTGCCACTTATTCGTTATTCCATCAGTGTTGGTGTACCAAACCTTCAGTTTCCTCTCCAACACTGTTCTGGGAGGGGGGGGGTCCGTGGGGGTTGGGGTCTTGGCATTGTTCTGTGAGATTCCACAGCATAGTGTGGGGTGGTGGCTGTAAGTGTGGATTGCGTTGGGATAGCGTGTTTGGCTGTGGGGTTCTAGGGGTGGTTCTGTGTGTGCTTGCACTTGTTGCTATGCCCTGCTCTGGGTGTCCTGTGCTGACTCGATCCTTGTCTCTCTTCCAAACCCCTTTCGCTTCTGTGTCCTCTCCCTCAGCTGCTGTCATTCTGTTCTTGTTCTTTTGTGGTCTAGGATCACCCTCTTATGTTGATGATTCCTTCAGCCGTGGTTTCGAATCGAATCGAATCGAGGACGACGAGAGTTGTCGTAAGATGGGAAGGAAGAAGGATAAGGAAGGACGGAAATAACTGGAAAATGATGGGGAGGAGGGGAAGAGAAGGAATCAAGGCAAGTGGCCCAACCAGTTTGGGACATGTGGTACAAAAGTACTGGAGACGTAGAGAGGCTTGACTGATGTCATTGCTTGGCTCACTAGGAGAGGATGGCGAAGGCAGCGGTAGGAGCTGGGAGTGTCAGAAGGCAGCAAGCAGGATGAGATGGTTATGGTCTTAAACCGTTTATCAGTGCGGTAAATTGTTTTGTTGAGAGTTGTATCACACTTATGGGAGAGCTGTAGTAGTATTCGTTGGTTTGGAATTGGTGGAGTTCTGGTTGTAGGTAGGGAATGCTCTTTCTTCGCTTTGGTACGATACAGTGTTGTCTTGGAGATGTTGGATGAGTTCTAGGCGAGTCATGCGTGCACGGTACAGCCTCGTGGTGTAGAATATGAGTCCTTTGTGTTTAACCCATGGTGTTCCAGGTAATCGACGTGAGCTAAGTAGAGAAGGCGGTGGTGGAGTAGAGGAAGGTGGTGTTGCTCCGTTTTCAACTTCAGTAGACGAATTAGAAGATGTTTCTGGTGGTAAGGCTTCTGATTGGTTGGATTCAGTGAGAGGTGGTGGCGGTGGAGGTTTCTCATTAGTCGTTGTTGGATTACGTCACTAGTTAGTGGTGTTGAAGGAACTTCTGCAGAAGAGTTGGCGATTAAGTTTTTGATGAATTTGAGAATTTCTTCAGAAGGTGGAGATGCTGGAAATGTAAATGAAGGCATGTTATTTAATGCAAATAACTCGTTGATGGTAGAGTTAAATGATCCAGGTACAGCCATGTTTTGCATATGAGCGTATAGTAGACAGTAGTGAATCTTCGTTACGTCACATGTTGGAGGAGTGATGGTAGTGGTGGTGGTGGAGGCGGGCTGAGTAGATGCTTGAAGTAATTTTGTAGTGTTTGCTTGTATTTTTGCAATTGCTGCATACGTTGGAGTGTTGCTAGTAGGTTTTTTCTTTGCTGCATCTTGTGTTTTCTTCATAATATCCTTTCTTGTAGGACATTTTGCTGCCAGTGTATGGTGATCATTACTCTTGCAGTTTAAGCACGCTGGTTGTGTTGGAGCAGCAACGTTGCAGGAACTGAAGGCGTGTCCCTCACTACCACATGTAGTGCAGAACTTCTTGTCTTTTACTGGACATGCTTTGGTGGTGTGATGGTATGAATAACAGTTCCAGCAATGTTGGATGTAATGATATCTCTCTGCTTCAATGTAGGTAGGGCTGATGTAGTAGTAGTAGACAGCAAGACCTTCGTTCAGAGCAGTGGCAGCCATGTTCACGTCGGTGAAGGTGACCTTGATCATGGACGTTGCATTTGGGATTTTTGTAATGCTGTCAACATTAGCCCAAGTATTTTGCGTCTCGATGGATGACTTGAGTTCAGCAGGTGTTTGAGACGTCAGGATCTTGTCCAGTTTTTTTAGGAATACTGATTTCCTTGCCCTGAGGGCAGGAGATGACGTAACAGTAAACCCTTGAGTAGTAAGAGTAGTGATGGCTTCTGTAGTGAGTAGCTTCTCTGCTTCAGCATCATCGTGACACACAACAATGAATGCTTCTTTCAGTGACAATATGGTGTTGAATTTTACTTCCAGTGCTCCCTGAACAACAGTTGCAAGAGCAATATTCGTTGAATCATCAACGGTACCATTTCTTGGTTTGATCTTTACACGATTTGCGTAGCTCATCGTGTAAGTCAAGGCGATGACAACGCTGGTAAAGGTTCCCCTCCCCAACGGGGATCGTAGGGAGACAGAGTAAGTAAGGAGAGCTGTTATGACCTGCCTGGGCGAGAGTCAAGAGCAGAATGTGTATTTCGATATCAATTTGTCGCCGTGGTTTCTCTTGCAGGATCCTGTTCTGCACCGTTTCTGTATTGAAAATCATTCTGACCGGCCGATTTCTTCCCTTCAAGTACAGCCCCCCCCCCCCATACTATGAAAATTAACTCATGTTCTGCTCGCCTATTTCTTTGAGTATGTTTTCAATCTCGTGTTGGAGATTGAGCACTGACAAGTGTTCATGCCCGGTGTGGCACGGTCGGTAAAGCACTGCATACTTTGTTCTAGGTTCGAGTCTCCTTCGGCCAGTGCTTAGAATTCTTGCGAATTCTAAGCACTGTAAAAATCTGTAGTAGCTCGATGCATGCAGGGGATGAGATGAAAAGCTGTAAGCCACCTGCCTATTAGCTGGCTGCCTTGGATCACAACGTCTAGCGTGAGCTGGACGTCAAGGTATTGTCCTGTATGGTACCTTGTTTCAAATTTCGTAGGTTCGAGTCTCCTTCGGCCAGAGATCAGTGTTTGTGAATATTTCGCCTGTTCTTGTGAATTCTAAGCGCGTGTATATATTATATATATATATATATATATATATATATATATATATATATATATATATATATATATATATATATATATATATATATATATATTAATGGTGTTAATGTTGCAGTTTAAAAACTGTAGTGTAAAGCACCCTTCTGGCAAGAGAGTGATGGAGTGAATGATGGTGAAAGTTTTTCTTTTCCGGCCACCCTGCCTTCGTGGGAATCGGCCAGTGTGCTAATAAAATAATAATTACACATGGTACTTGAAGTGTCAGAGTGGGCACCTATGACGAGCGGGGTTTCACAAGGATCAGTCCTAGAGCCGGTGCTATTTCTGGTATATGTGAATGACATAACGGAAGGGTTAGATTCAGAGATGTCCCTGTTTTCAGACGATGAGAAGCTATAGTGGAGAATAACTGCTGCATCATACGGGCGCCTGGCAAACCTAAGAATAGTGTTTTGACATCTAAGCAAGGAGTCATTGACGTCACTGTACACCGTGTACGTCAGGCCATATTAGAGTATGCAGCACCAGTACGGAACGAACACCTGGTCAAACATGTCTAAAAAAATAGAGAAAGTGCAAAGGTTTGCAACAAGACAAGTCCCGGAGCTGAGGTGCATGTCCTAGAAGGAGAGGGTGAAGGAAAGTCAACCTGACGACACTGGAGGACAGGAGTGATAGGGATGACATGATAACGTACGAGATACTGAGAGGAAATGACAAGGTGAATATGGACAAAATGTTTCAGAGATGACGCACAGCAACAAGGGGTCACAACTGAAAGATGGAAACTCGGATGAGTCGCTGGAATGTTAGGAAGTATTTCTTTAGCCATAAAGTTGTCAGGAGGTGGAATAGTCTGGAGACTGATGTAGTAGAGGCAGGATCCATTCATAGCTTCAAGAAGAGGTACGGCAAAGCTCTTAGAACAGGGAAAGAATGAATCTAGTAGCGACCAGCGATAAGGCGGGGCCAGGAACTGTGGCTCGACTCCTGCAGCAACAAATAGGCGACTACACACACACACACACACACACACACACACACACACACACACACACACACACACACACACACACACACACACACACACCTCGATGTATATAGACAAGTCTCTCAGAGAATATATGAAGATATACACACTACTTAGTGGATTTACGTTCGTTTCTGTTTCATTCATATTTTAACTAATTGCTAATTACTGCAGATTTATAAAAAACGTAAAATTCTAAGTGAAAGCTGCATGAATTGTGTCCGGGACACAATACTTTTGTCCATCTGCGAATATTTTTCTACATTACAGGTAATTAGCGTTGTAATGTCGTGGAAGTCATTAGTATCGCTATTTGAATGTCCTACAAGCTTTTATCATCGTAAAAATATATCATTGGGGCTTATCATAATCTCCACCAAGGGGGGAGGTGTTCGACTCTTGATCCCAGGGACTCGGAGCTATCCGTCCTTTCCCCTGTACAGAGAGGTTCCTTGAGGCTGTTGAGGAGCTCTTGATCTAATGGATTTGACCTGTGCTTCAGTTCCTTGAATCGAGAGTCGAGTTCCTTTCATCCACCTCCATCCCTCCTCTCCAGGGCTATGTATGAACCCTACGGGTTTAGTGTTCCCCATGAATGTAATAATATCCTTCCATTCATTGGATCAAACCCAGTGTAACATTACCCAGACGCGGAATTGCAATGTAGATTCAGCGATTATTAATATATTATTATTATTATTATTATTATTCGTTATATAACCATGGCTGTTCAATATATTTATAGATGAGGTTGTAAGAAAAGTGAATCCTCGGATGTTGGCAAGAAGCGCAGGATTTAGAGAGAAAGAATCTAACACAAAATGGTAGTTATTACAGTTGCTTTTTGCTGATGACGCTGTGATTTTGGGAGATTCTGAAGAGTTGGTGGACGAGTTTGGAGAGTATGTAAAAGGAAATTAAAAGTGAATGTAGGAAAAAGTGAGGTGATGAGGATAAAAAGTTCAGGAAATGGAAGATTGGATATCAGATTGGAGGGAGGGAGTATGTAGTAAGTGAATTTATTCATATATTTGAGAGTGGACTTAGCAGATGGGTCTATGAAAGACGAAGTGAACCATAGAACTGACGAGGAAAAAAAAAGGTGATCGCTGCATTGAGAAGTCTGTGGAGACAAAGAACGTTATCCTCGAAAGCAAAAAGGGAAATGTGTGAGAGTATAGCTATAACAGCGCTCTTTCACTGGTGTGAAACATGGGTGGTGAATGATGCAACTAGGAGAAGGCTGAAGGCAGTGGAGATGTGTCTGAGGGCAATGTGTGGTGTGACTATAATGCAGAGAATCCGTAGCTTTGAGATTAGAAAGAGGTGAGGAGTTTCTAAAAGTATTATCCAAAGGACTGAGGAAAGGTTATTGAGGTGGATCGGACATTGAGAGGAAGGGACGAAACAGAATGACTTGGCGTACAGATCAGTAGTTGAAGGAAGGCGGGGTAGGAATCGTCCTAGGGAAGGCTGGAGGGAGGGGGTAGAGGTTTTGTGTGCGTGAGCATGTTAGGATAGAGTGGAGGCTGTTGGAATGCGAGCAAAGTAGCACTTATGAAAGGATTCAGGGAAACCGGTTAACTGGACTAAAGTCCCGGAGGTGGAAAAACAGTAACTGCGCTCCGAAGGAGGGGTGGAGATAAGTTGCAGTTTTTGAACAGTAGTGTGGGCACACCTCTGGCAAGATAGTAATGGAGTGAGTGATGACGAAAGTGCTTCTTCTTTTTGGGTCTCGCTACCTTGGTGGGAGACGGCCGATGTGTTAATATAAAAAAAATCTCAGGTATAGATACCTATGGTCTTGCAATTCTTCACTATTGTTATTCTACTCTCACTAGGTGAGGGTTCTACAAAGGCGCTGCATATTCCTGAATGAGTTGCACATAAGACATTTAACGTTAAGACTTTGTCATGATTTCTGAATGTCATGGTTTCTGAATGTCATGGTTTCTGAATGTCATGGTTTCTGAATGTCATGGTTTCTGAATGTCATGGTTTCTGAATGTGTCACGGTTTCTGAATGTCATGGTTTCTGAATGTCATGGTTTCTGAATGTCATGGTTTCTGAATGTGCCATGGTTTCTGAATGTGCCAAGGTTTCTGAATGTGCCAAGGTTTCTGAATGTGCCAAGGTTTCTGAATGTGCCAAGGTTTCTGAATGTGCCAAGGTTTCTGAATGTGCCAAGGTTTCTGAATGAGCCAAGGTTTCCGATTGTCAAGGTTTTTAAATGCAGCAATGGTAAATAATGGGAAAAGCTGGCACGTGGAAATAAACCCAGGTAGCAGAAAGTCTTTTATAATACAATGGTTCTCGCAGTGTTGGGCTTTACCAAGCATAAAGCTGTATAATTCCTCCCCGTATACTTTACAAAGTCCAGCCTTGGGCAAAACGTTGTATTAAAAGGATTCTCTGCTACCAATTTTCCATGTATGGCTGGATTAAGGAATAATGTCAGTGAGCTCAAGTGACGATCTTAACTGCGAGAGAGTAAGTTTTCTTTCTTTCGTAAGCTGCAGCGTTGTTCCTCATTGAGAGAGATTAAATTCCCTTTTCCCTCCTAGTGAACTGGCTTTGATGGTATCATCCTTAACAAGTTTAAATTAGCGCCGAGAAATGGCAAGTGATTGAGAGATCAGTGATCGTCGCGGTGATGATTGTAGAAGGGAAGTACGGCCTGGTATGCAACGCAGCTAGGCAGGAACGCTCGCATGGGAGATGTTCAACTGTTCTGCCAGTTGAAGGGACTAACAACATTGTCAATAAAACCACTAAGATCAACATTAACGTAGCTACCATAGGTGTCACCATAACTGAAGACTTTATTAATAAGAAAACGGCCAGAATCCTCCACAAATGATCCCATGTGGAGGATGCAAAAAGCTATATGTAGGAGAAACCTCTTGAAGCCTGACCCCTGAAGGGAGGTTCCTTGACGCTGGTGAGGGGCTCTTGATCTGGGGAATTGGATCTGTGTTCCAGTTCCCTGAATTAAGCCTGAACACCTTCCATCATTTCCCAAAGGCGCTGTATAATCCTACTGATTTAGTGCTTCCCCAGGATTAAAATAATCATGAAGCCTGAAAAAA
Source organism: Cherax quadricarinatus (assembly GCF_038502225.1). Classification (NCBI taxonomy): domain Eukaryota; kingdom Metazoa; phylum Arthropoda; class Malacostraca; order Decapoda; family Parastacidae; genus Cherax; species Cherax quadricarinatus. Next base: position 15,543,467 of record NC_091367.1, read on the forward strand.
CGTGAGAGAGAATACCAGAACGCATGTAGTAAGGTTGACCAGAATAATGCCCTAGTCGTCCACTTTTAACTTTCACATTATTAGTTCTACAGCCTCAGCAACGATGTCTGGAATGAACGCAACCACCTAAGCTGTCGTCCACAACAATGATGTCTGGAATGAACGCAACCACCTAAGCTGTCGTCCACAACAACGATGTCTGGAATGAACGCAACCACCTAAGCTGTCCGCAACAACGATGTCTGGAATGAACGCAACCACCTAAGCTGTCGTCCGCAACAACGATGTCTGGAATGAACGCAACCACCTAAGCTGTCGTCCGCAACAACGATGTCTGGAATGAACGCAACCACCTAAGCTGTCGTCCACAACACTGGTTACTTCATTATTTCTGCTAGTACTCTTGTCTCTTCACTTTGAAATGGAGGCTTCCGTATTCACCCCCTTCCCCTCAGAGTTTAAGTGTCGATTAAAACTTTTTTTTTTAATTGGTGATGCAACACCTCTTCCGCCCAGCCACTCTCTCCTTCCCCTACACAAAGAAAATTCATGTACGAAATTTTTGTGTGGTCTTCGTGTGGAGTCTGGATTCAGACCCTCTTCACAAGACCCCCTTGACCAGGGGGAGTCTAGACCACGGCCCGCGAGCCATTTGCGGATAGCATCAACTTGAAATATTTATAAATATTAAAATTTTCGGTCACTTGTAGCTAAAGATTTTGCTGCTTGTAACAATGTCAATTTTTTTTCATTTTTGTTTCTAATCTTTTCATTTTTCAGATATACTCTTCAGTCATGGAAGGAAAAAGGAAAAGAATAGTGCATAGCGAGTACTGCCTGGTACTTTGTACCAGCAGGTGAAAGTCTTGTGTCGTGTCACGAAACTGTTGAAGTTCTGAAGGAGTACAATGTACGTCGGTACTATGAGTCCAAACATAAACCAGGTTATTCCAAATTTACAGGAACACAACGTTCGGAAAAATTTGAATCAGTACAGCGCTGGTTGCTTTCCAAACCAGGATTTATTACGCAGAAGAGAGCCGAAAATGAAGCCTTAACCAGGAACAGTTACACAGCAGCTTATACGTAAGCTAAAAGAAATCTGATCTAATAGTGTATGATGGAAGCAGTGGGAGTTACGCCCAGTAAAAGAAAATCTGTTCAAAATCCCCAGTCTTGCGCCATATACTATTGCTCGTAGAACTGAGAATATAGGAAGCAATATATTTCATTAAATTGCAGACAAAGTATGAAACTTTTATGTTTATTCTCTCGCACTTGATGAATCGAATGTGACACATCACAACTCATAGTATTCATCCGTGGCGTCGACAGTGAATTTAATGTCACAGAAGAATTATCAAGTACAGCACAGGAGCCAGAGAAGACATCTTCAAAGAATTGCAAAAACTGTATAACCTGAAGTGGAATAAACAGCAATGCGTGACAATTGATGGAAGAAAGGACATGTCTGGGGTGAAGAAAGGTTTGTTTGGACACATCACTAAAGCTTGTGAGGATGATGAATTCTCAGAGCCCATATTTCTGCATTACGATGTACATTAGCAAGCATTGTGCGGAAAATACGTGCATGTCTTGCGTTCTGAAACCTGTTGTTTCACCAGTGAATTTCATTCGATCTCACGGGCATCATTATCTCGTTTTGTGATTTTCTTCAAGAAACTGATTGAGTTAGTTGACTTGCCTTATTATACAGCAGTTCGATGGCTTAGTTGTGGGATGGTTCTATAACGGTTCAGCTCAGAAAGGAAATTGATTCATTTCTCACAGAAAAGAATCGACCAGAACCAGTTTTATCAAACGATGACTGGCTTTGGAAATTGGTATTTTTTGCAGAAGTGACAAGGTATATAAATCAATTGAATCTGAAATTGCAGGGTGAAAGAAATGTGATTCGTGATCTATTCACGCATGTCAATTCATTCAGTAGTAAATTGATGCCGTTTGAAGGACAGGTGAAATTTTCTAACTTTCTTCATTTACAATGTGAAAAAATTCATGAAAAAAGTTAAGCATAATTTCCTTCTTTTGCAATAGAAATCATTACTAATTTACGCAAACAATTTCAGAAGTGATTTTCTGATCTTTATGGAAAAACAGATGAAATAAAGATGTTTCAAAATCCAATTGACTTGGCAGTGTTTCAACGCTGCCAAGTCAATTTCAAATGGAAATTACTGATTTTCGATCAAAGGACATGCTGAAAAAAAGTATAAAGAAGGAAATCTGATCCAGTTTTATAAATCATTATAGCATGACCAGTTTCCAAATCTGAAGAGATTTGCTTGTGGATTCGTATCAGCTTTTGGTATAAAGTACCTTTGTGAACAAACATTTTCAAAAATGAAGAATGTCAAGTCCAAATATCGCACAAATATATCTAATGAGCATTTGAAGTCCATTCTAATAAATGTTTTTCACTCTTGAAACCTCAGTTCAGCACTATTTTGAAGTTAAAAAAAACCAGTTGCATCATTCTCAACAATTTTGTGAAAATTAATCTTGTGTCAACTCTTCTCATCTGCAGCTCAATAATTCATTATGTTTGACAATTTCACTTATTATATATCATTTCTCAGTGTAAACACAGTATTGTTTTTTCTTGATTGTCACGTTTCTCTTTTGTTTTGATTCATATCCTGCTGATTACAAAAAAGATTCATAAGTTTTATTCATTTCATTTATATTTATGACTGATTTTCTCTTTGGCTCGCGGAAGTGTGTAAAATATGCGATGTGGCCCACGTAATGGAAAGTTTGGAGTTGCGATGGAATTTTTCTACTGATAGATACCAGATGCTTTTGAGATCAGAATATTAAAGTCTTTTATAATGATACGATATGAACTTTGACAGCATGTGTGTGATATTTGTCATGTCACTAATGTCGTGGTCACTAGGTCATTACTAAATATTTAATGTCAATGGTTCACGAAATCGTAATGACACGATTGCTAACGCGTCAGTCTGGAGTTTTGTGACTCTCTGATCACGGGTTCTAACCCCACCCTTGGTATGGTTTTTTCTTAATATCAATGGACTTACATACGCTTTTAACTGGTCTACAAATATGATGAACATTCCCCCAGCAACTGTGAAACTGCTCCACTCGTTGCCTTCAGGTCCTCTATAACTCTTAATTGCTAAAATATCATTAGTCTTGTGTGAAGACAGAGGAAATCGCTGCTAAAAATGAGAGCACATTGCTGCTCACTGTCAACAAACTGTCCAGATCGAGTTGTAAATAGACATATCTTTTCCATGATCTTTCTCCTGCACACTTGTAACTAACATTTCCAATTTATCTTGGATTTAATTTGCAACTTTAATTTCACAAAGTCGTTGAGCTTTCCTTTCCTTCATTTTTTTATTTCTAATATAAATATATTGGTTCTTACGGCGATCCGCTTATCTTCTGAAAAACATGTATGTTTTTCCCTCTTCTCTCCCAGGAGCATGTTAATACATATTCATCTATCTGGAATTATTTTTAGATTTTATTTCTCTATTGGGAATATCTTGGGGCAGCTTGTACATTATTTGTTAAAATGTCGTATTGCCAGTTTGCTGGATCAGTAGGATCAGTAGTCACAGTTACTACCGCTGCTACAGCCATGTCATTGAAATGCTGGTTGTAAACTCCTATTGTAAGCTCTTTGGTTGAGTAAGTTACAGCCTATTACTAGTATGGTTCACGATTCGAGCACTCTTTCATTCTTCTAATTCATTGAGAGTCGTCGGTTACTCTGACACATCTTGAGTTTGACTACAAGGCTTTAAGAAGCATGACAATAGGTGTACAATGAAAGTTTCAGTGTCTGATTGGTTAGGCAGGAAGGTCACATGTGATGGTGCTGATATAATTATGTCACAGCAGTGCTGATTGTAATGTCATCCTTTTGTGAGCTAAGTAGCCGAGTGGGTACAGTATTGGGCATGCAAAATACATGGATCACGGTTCGAATCCTCGAATGTTCATCTGTTTATTGACAGTCTTTCATTAAGACCTATCGTGAATGTTTATAATATCGTGCCGAATAGGTAAAATTGGTCAATTAGCAAGAATTCATTTAAAATTAAGGCCTTTCAAAAAATTTCTCTTATACATTTAAAGATAATTTTTTTCATTTATGTTAATGTAAAAATTAATAATTTTGTACCGAAAGACCCTTAGTAAACTTATTTAACCTAATTATAACAAGCGCAGTTTAATTTAGCCTAATCCAACGAATTATATTTTAGATAAGTTTACAATAATTTAATAATAAATGAAATATATTTTTTTCGTAAGGTTCAGAATGATTTTTGCGAAATTACTGCATACAAAAATTTTCGCTTGCCTTATTCAGCAAGAAGAGCGTTGCTATTTAAGCCAAAATAGCAAGTTCTACCTATTCGACACTACATATATATATATATATATATATATATATATATATATATATATATATATATATATATATGAAATGTAGTGTCGAATAGGTAGAACTTGCGATCTTGGCTTAAATAGCAACGTTCATCTTGCCATATAGGACAAGCGAAAATTTGTGTATGCAATAATTTCGCCAAAATCATTTTTAACCTAACGAAAAAAATATATTTCACTGTGTTTGTTTAGTATTAAATTATTGTAAACAAATCTAAAATATATTTAGTTGGGTTAGGCTAAAATAAATTGTTCTTGTTATAATAAGGTTAGGTAAGTTTTCTCAGATTATTTTGGTGCAAAATTAAATTTTTTTACATTAACATTAATGAAAAAAATATATCTTCAAGCGCATAAGAGAAAATTTTAGAAAGGATTTAATTTTAAATGAGTTCTTGCTAATTGACCAGTTTTACATATTCTGCACGACATACATTATATATATATATATATATATATATATATATATATATATATATATATATATATATATATATTCGCGCGCACACACACACACACACACACACACACACACACACGTAAATACGTAACATTTAAAAATTATCCATTATATATAATCACCTCCCCCCATAGGTTGTGCAGAGGGAGTACGCATCAGAGCGCTAGAGGTACCACTGGTGGCGCTGCAGAAGGACGAGGTGCGCCTGCGCTGTGACTACGAGGACGAGGGAGGTTCGAGCCTATACACACTCAAGTGGTACAAGGATGGCAGGGAGTTCTACCGTCACCAGCCTGGTATCTCACCCCACACTCCGGACCATCGTTGTCTCGACCGATACTCTTACCATGTTGATGGTGTCTCTGTTGATGTCAGTATCATTATTATTGTTATGATTAGTATTGTGTATTTTTATTTTTCATTTTTATTTTTGACTTTTTATATATTTTGATTATAAATTTTTATTTTTATAAATTTTAATTTTTCATACTTTTTTTTTAATTTTTGACTTTGATTATTTCATAATTTAAATAAACACAAACAGAATAGAAATCTTTGATGTAAAGTTTCCTTTATCGAGTCTCTAAGAGTACATAGTAAGTGTATATATATATATATATATATATATATATATATATATATATATATATATATATATATATATATATATATGTCGTGCCGAATAGGCAGAACTTGCGATCTTGGCTTAAATAGCAACGCTCATCTTGCCATATAGGACAAGTGAAAATTTGTGTATGCAATAATTTCGCCAAAATCATTCTGAACCTAACGAAAAAAATATATTTCACTGTGTTTAGTATTAAATTATTGTAAACAAATCTAAAATATATTTAGTTGGGTTAGGCTAAAATAATTTTTTGTTATAATAAGGTTAGGTAAGTTTTCTAATTTCCTTCCGGTGCAAAATTAAAATTTTTTACATCAACATTAATGAAAAAAATATCTTTAAACGTACAAGAGAAATTTTTAGAAAGAACTTAATTTTAAATGAGTTCTTGCTAATTGACCAGTTTTACATATTCGGCACGACATATATATATATATTATATATGTATATATTATATATATATATATATATATATATATATATATATATAACACTGCGACTAGCCAAGGAGTCGAACCCATGCTGCTTTGGCCTGCCTCATGATGGGCGAAAACTCATGACGCCTTCATCCACTGGACCATACAATCCATACTTAGCCAAAGCAGCATGGGTTCGAGTCCTTGGCTAGTCGCAGCGTTGTTATTGATCAATACCACTCGTTCGTGGGCACGATAATTATATATATATAAACACTGATCTCTGGCTGAAGGAGACTCGAACCTACGAACCTTGGAACAAGGTACGCAGTGCTATACCATTCTCACCACACTGGACCAATACCTTGGAGTCCAGCTTGCGCTAGACTTTGATCCAAGGCAGCCAGCTTTAAGTCTAGCGCAAGCTAGATCTGGTCCAGTGTAGCGAGAATGGTATAGCACTTCGTACCTTGTTCCAAGGTTCGTAGGTTCGAGTCTCCTTCAACCAGAGATCAGTGTTTGTGTATATTTCGCCTGCTCTTGCGAATTCCTTGCATAATATATATATATATATATATATATATATATATATATATATATATATATATATATATATATATATATATATATATATATATATATATAAATATATATATATATATATATATTTTATATATATATATATATAAATATATATAAATATATATATATATATATATTTTATATATATATATATATATAAATATATATATATATATATATATTTTATATATATATATATATATATATATATATAAATATATATATATATATAAATATATATATATATATATATAAATATATATATATATAAATATATATATATATATATAAATATATATATATATAAATATATATATATATATATATATATATATATAATCTCGGGAGAGCAAATGACTAGGAGACATGAGGTATGAATCTATTAGATATCGGATGAGGAAGGTGATGTGTGTAGAGTAACAGCGAAGCCTCACACCCACTGGAAACTTCCCTGGTTCTGGGTTATGATGTCTACGATATAAATGATATCAGAGCCTAGACATATTCTTCTGTTTTGGGTTTTCTTTTTACTTATAACCATATTCACCTTGGGTCACTCCATCTCGTGTCAAGTCTTATTACGATGCTAACCTCAAGCTTTATTTTATTGATTGGGAGAGTATATCTGTTTTCATATATGCTTGGGAACAAATTCCTAGCTTCTGTAACCATATACTATAAGAAATTGTAACTACTACAAAGGATATTGTGGATATGCCTTCATTCTCCTTGAGGTTGGAGTTAACCCTCTTGTATGCGTGTCTTCTCTTGGATGACTCAGAACTGAGGTGGAGAATAACGGGCGAAGACAACGAAATGCAATGAATAAGCAAGAACAAGTTGTAGGATTATTTTGGTATGGAGTTATTTGGATTTAAACTCAGAAAATGCAAGGTTACAAGAGCTGGGCAGCGAGAAGAACAGAAACTTACTTCAGGTTTCTTTCTGTCAAGGCTGCGAATCCTCGCTCAAGAACGATCTCGAAGTGAGCATAATACTGAGAATATCGCATGAAGTGCACATAAACCGAATAACCTCTGCAGCAAATGCTCGTCTGGTAAATCTAAGATTGGCTTTCAGAAATAGGAACGAAGAATCAGTCACGACAGTATGCGACATATGTCGAACTCAGAGTAAACAACAGCTTGGAACCAACCAGTGAACTAGTTCAAGAAATTTGAAAAAGTGCATAAATTTGCAACGAGACTAGTCCAAGAGGTACACAAGTTATGAGTGGAGATTAATGGAACTAAAGCTGATGATTTTCGAAGACAGAAGGACCAAGAAAGATCTACGAAATACTTAAAGGAATTGATAGAGTGGTCTGGAGAAGGCTGTTCTGGTGGCGAGAAATTGGTTTACTAGAGTATAGTAGGATGTTGATAGCACGGGGATGTTAGGAAGCGGTTTTTTTCAACCTCAGAGTGTTCAGGAAAGTGAATAATCTGAAAAACTACGTGATAAATTTAGGAAAAACTACGAGAGGGCTAAGGACAGAGAAAACCATTAACAGGCAGTTTAAGAAGCAGGGTCAGGAACTGAGATTCAACTTCTACAAGGGAATAAACAAAGCGCACACATACCACATACCCCTCATCCCCCCCCCCCCACACACACACAGCAACAAGGGGTGACAACTTGAAGCTTAAAACTAAGATGAGTCCCAGGGATGTTAGGAAGTATTTCTTTAATCACAGAGTTGTCAGGAAGTGGAACAATTTGGAGAGTGATGTACTGGAGGCAGGATCCATACATAGCTTTAAGAAGAGATACGATAAAGCTGAAGGAGCAGGGAGAGAGTGGAACTAGAAGCGACCAGCGAAGAGGCGGGGCCCGGAGCTATGACTCGACTGCTGCAACCATAAATGAGCACAAATAGGTATTCACGCACGCACGCACGCACACACACACACACACACACACACACACACACACACACACACACACACACACACACACACACACACACACACACACACACACAATATTCAGGGAGAGTGACCTAGTAGCGACCAGTGAAGAGGCGGGGCCAGGAGCTAGGCCTCGACCCCTGCAACCTCAACTAGGTGAGTACACACACACACACATCTTTGCAAAAGAAGTAAGGCACAAGAGAGAGGGGTGGATAGACTGCATTTTCTTGGACTGCAAGAAGGTCTTCGACACAGTTCCTCACAAGAGGTTAATGCAAGAGCTGGAGGATCAGGCACGCATAACAGGAAAGGCACTGCAATGGATCAGAGAATATCTGACAGGAAGGCAACGAGTCATGGTACTTGACGAGGTGTCAGAGTGGGCGCCGGCGACAAACGGGGTTCCACAGGGGTTAGTCCTAGGATCTTTGCTGTTTTTGGTATATGTGAATGATGTAAGGGAAGGGATAGACTCAGAAGTGTCCCTGTTTGCAGATGATGTGAAGTTAATGAGAATTAAATCGGTCGAGGATCAGGCAGAACTACAAAGAGACCTGGACAAGCTACAAGCCTGGTCCAGCAACGGGCTCCCTGAATTTAACCCCGCCAAATGCAAAGTCATGGAAATCGGGGAAGAGCAAAGAACACCGCAGACAGAGTATAGTCTAGGTGGCCAAAAACTGCAAACCTTACTCGAGAAAAAAGATCTTGGGGTGAGTATAATACCGAGCACATCTCCTGAGGCGCACATCAATCACATAACTACTGCAGCATATGGGCGCCTGGCAAACCTATGAATAGCGTTCCGATACCTCAGTAAGGAATCATTCATGACTCTGTACGTCAGGACCATACTGGAGTATGCAGCACCAGTTTGGAATCCACAACTGGTCAAGCGTGTCAAGAAATTAAAGAAAGTGCAAAGGTTTGCAGCAAGACTAGTTCCAGAGCTAAGGGATTTGTCCTACTTAGAAAGGTTAAGGGAAATTGGCCTGACGACACTGGAGGACAGGAGGGTCAGGGGAGACATGATAACGACATAATACTGCGAGAACTAGACAAGGTGGACAAAAACAGGATGTTCCAGAGATGGGACACAAAAACAAGGGGTCACAATTGGAAGTTGAAGACTCAGATGAGTCAAAGGGACGTTAGGAAGTATTTCTTCAGTCATAAGTTGTCAGGAAGTGGAATAGCTTACAAAGTGACGTAGTAGAGGCAGGAACCGTACATACAGTAGTTTTAAGACGAGGTTTGACAAAGCTCATGGAGCAGGGTAAGAGAGGATCAAGTAGCAATCAGTGAAGAGGTCGGGCCAGTTGCTATGACTCGACCCCTGAAACCACAAATAGGTGAGTACACACACACACACACACACACACACACACACACACACACACACATATGGGACACAGCAACAAGGAGTCACAGTTGGAAGTTGAAGACTCAGGTGAATTACAGGGATATTAGGAAGTATTTCTTCAGCCGCAGAGTTGTCAGAAAGAGGAATAGTCTGGGAAGTGATGTAGTGGAGGCAGGATCCATACATAGCTTTAATAAGAGGTATGATAAAGCTCATGGAGCAGAAAGAGTGACCTAGCAGCGACCAGTGAAGAGGTGGGGCCAGGAGCTATGGCTAGACCCCTGCAACCAGTACAACTAGGTGAATACATACACACACACACACACACACACACACACACACACACACACACACACACACACCTCTGACATAGGGACAGTCTGTAAGTGAACCTGAAATGTGATTATCCTTGTCAATTTAAACTCCATGTGTCTGTGACATTTCTCGCTCGTCTTTTCTGTCACCTTAAACGTGGAAAAGTAATAAGCAAAATTAAAGCTGGATTCATTTATTTCATTCTTTTAATGGTCGAAATTATCAATAAAAACAAGTTTTCTAGTGTTTTTCTAGAGGTGTCATTATTTAACTAATTTTTAATAAAATATGAACAGTTTTTCCTTTTGTTTTGTCGGGTCTGTAATTTTCTAACTCTCTTTACCCTATTTTAAATTTACGTAAGTGTTTGATAGAGTATTTTCTCATTTCTCTCTCTCTCTCGCTCTCGCTCTTTCTCTTTCTCCATGTCAAATTATCCCATTTTTCATCTCTTCCTTTTTATTCCTGTCTGTGTCTGCCTGTCTGCGTATGCCTGCAGTTAACACGTGTGATGTTCCCCAGTGTTGGGTATCGAGCGAGAGGGAGGTGGTACTGCGGGAGGTGACCACTACCACGTCAGGAGAGTACCAGTGTGAGGTGATCGGTGAACACCCCAAGTTTAGAAAGGAGGTCCGCAGCGCGAGACTCACTGTGTTTAGTAAGTAGCTGAGATGCTCTCTCTCTCTCTCTCTCTCTCTCTCTCTCTCTCTCTCTCTCTCTCTCTCCCCTTCCTGAGCGAGCCATGCAGATTACTAAAAAATATTTGAAATATCCTGTGTGAATATTGATTACTACTACTACTACTACTACTACTACTACTACTACTAATAATAATAATAATAATAATATAAGGTATACCAATAATAATAATAATGCTATTGTTCTCACCTTCCATGTCCTCTTTTTTGTTTTCCTTCATTCCTTTCGTACTTCTTCCGTCCACACACTACTCCGTCCCTCCATTCCTCCATCTCTTCCATATATCACCTTCATTCGTTCCTCTCTCCTTCCCCTCCCTCCCTTCCGTCCTTGCTTTCCTCCCTTCCCAGCGGAGGCGCTGAGGGAGCCTAGGATCCTAGGAGCTAAGGAATCCTACAGAGCTGAGGACTCAGTGTTGCTCAACTGTTCGAGTACCAACACCCAGTACCTGCCTGTCCTCTCCTGGACTCTAAACGACACGCCCGTGTCCAAGGTAGGCTCTATTAAGAAGGCTTACCAGGTAGGCCTAAAGGGGATGTGTCCCCAAACTGCACCCGAACAAGGTCATTTAATTCAAGGAATTTTTCCTACACTTTTCTTTCTCTGACTAAACTTGCCAACTTTTCAGTCCCCAGACCCCTAGAAATTTCTCTCATCCAAATGTAAAAGAAAATATAACTGTGCTTCTGTCTAGGTTCCATAAGTAGCTCTGCTAGGTAGTCCCATAAGGTTAGCTCTGCTAGGTAGTCTCATAAGGTTAGCTCTGCTAGGTAGTCCCATAAGGTTAGCTCTGCTAGGTAGTCCCATAAGGTTAGCTCTGCTAGGTAGTCCCATAAGGTTAGTTCTGCTAGGTAGTCCCATAAGGTTAGCTCTGCTAGGTAGTCCCATAAGGTTAGTTCTGCTAGGTAGTCCCATAAGGTTAGCTCTGCTAGGTAGTCCCATAAGGTTAGCTCTGCTAGGTAGTCCCATAAGGTTAGTTCTGCTAGGTAGTCCCATAAGGTTAGCTCTGCTAGGTAGTCCCATAAGGTTAGCTCTGCTAGGTAGTCCCATAAGGTTAGCTCTGCTAGGTAGTCCCATAAGGTTAGCTCTGCTAGGTAGTCCCATAAGGTTAGTTCTGCTATGTAGGCTCCACTGTACAGCTAGGCTCCGCTGATAATGTCACTAGTATGTGGTACTAGTTGATTTTGTAATTAGGTTCCACTAGAATCTTGTATTTTCCAAGATGCACTAGATGCATAAGAGGAATTGTCCAGCTGCCTTCAGGAGGCAGCTGGACAGATACCTAAAGTCAGTACCCAATCAGCCAGGCTGTGGTTCATACGTTGGACTACGTGCACCCAGCAGTAACTGCCTGGTTGATAGCCCCTGAACCACCGAGAGGTATAGTCAAGGACAGGGCCGTGGGGGCGTTGACCCCCCGGAACACCCTCCAGGTATACTCCAGGTAGTAATGAGTCCACAGAAGACGCACATAATAGGGAACTGGTGGGATACATTTCGAACAATCGATGTAACCATTCTTGCAAGTAATTGCCAGTTTTATAATGCGCGACATAAACAAAAGTCTTGTATAAGAAAAATCAGCTCATATGTACAGTCAGTAGGTCATCAGTCACCTTAGTGTGTGAACAAGTTGGTACACACAGTACGGATGAAAGAACGCAAGTGGACTTGGTTACTGGATGAACTTTAGTCACCCATGAAGTAGGTATCATTATTCCTTCTGCTGCAGTATATTTACATTGTTCTCAACTTTTTAGTAAAAGTTAAGACCGACATGTTAAGTAAAGGTGAATTTGATTGTCAGAATTGCTTATAATCCTCACAAAAAATATTTATTATGAATAAATCTAGTTTATTCAGTCGTAGATTTGTGTTCAAATTGCAATCAATTCCACCTTTTGTGGAAAATGTTTATATATTGCATCGTGAACCAGTGACTTCCTTATTACAAATTTAATAGTCTATTGTCCACCATCTTAAACAACAGTGCTATACAGAATCACAAGATTACTCATTATGCCAGGTGGTTTCATGATGGATTAGTGGCGCTAGGTCAGTATCTACGTATCAAAACATCATTCTAAGTCTGTCGTGAATAGTTATATAACTCGTTTTGCTGTTACTGTACCATATATTGACAACTGATAGCATAGGTAGTGGAGTTAAAGGATATTCGAAGAGGAAATCTGAATCAGAGAAATATCGGAATGGTATAGAAAATTCCCAAATAAGGCATATTAATCGATACTGAGAAGTGCCCCTTGGAACATTCAAGTACCCCAGATCAGGACATTTAAACGGACAAAACAGCACATTCATTTCTTTTCTTTCATTAATTAAAAAAGTTACCCGGAATAATAGCAATCCATATGTATATTATCCACTGTGAAACGTATTTTCTCAAGTCACATGACCTTTTCTAAGATAGAAAAATCTTGGAGCTGGTTATTAAATTTTCTGATTTCATATTCCATGACTTATCAAAATCCAGAGGCCCTCTCCTACCCTATATGGGGGGATGGTGATGGTGCGGGTGGCACACAGACTGTTGGCTCACATTCAGAGAGAGGCTGTGACAGATGTCAACCCCGCACTGCGCTACTCTGAGAAAACACTTCCCCTCACTCCTTCAGTTCCTGCCTTGCAACTTCGCATAGCTCCTGATGACGCGCTGAGAAGTGTGAAAGTACTTGAGCTAAGGATTTCCACCCCCCGTGGCTTTTCTTGCATTATATATAATATATATATATATATATATATATATATATATATAATATATATATATATATATATATATATATATATATCAAACGTACCTCTGGGAAAACTCGAGGTTCTCACCGGAGCTGTTTGAATATTTTCTTCTCCTACCACCCCCCTATAATTTATATATTATATATATACTTTATTAATAGAATACTTTGATAGGAAATACAAACATGAATACATTGGTGCAATATGCAGCCCAATATGCAGCATGCATTTCCCCTCTGGATGGCTACGCTGAGGCGCTGGAACATGAAAGTGGCTGCCCTTGGGTCCCTGGTGGTGTCTGAGTCTGGAACCCAATTCTTTAAGGAAACGTGTGGCATGTTTTCCCCATGATCCCAGGGTGTCTGATCCCACTGGGACAAATTGATACTGTTGGCTTATGTCCATGTACATGCCGATCTTGTACTCCTCCCTGTGGTCAGCAGCTCCTCCCTGTCGCTCGACACTGTGATGGATATAGGTGCTAACAAACCGTCCGTTTCCCACCGAGGCAATGTGGGCCTATAAGAAAATCAAAAGTCTCTCTCTTTAACTTTATTAATGTATACAGGAGAAAGGGTTACTAACTCCTTGCTCCCAGCATTTTAGTTGCCTCTTATGACACGCATGGCTTAAGGAGGAAGAATTCTGTTCCACTTCCTCATGGAGATAGGAAGTAAACAAGAACAAGAACTAGCAAAAAAATAAAGAAAACTCAAAGGGAGGGATATATATATATATATATATATATATATATATATATATAT